>NC_090031.1:6482500-6637500 GCF_037176765.1 Anolis sagrei | reverse complement strand
AATACCTAGAGAAGACCCCTATATGAACTGTAGTGGTCCTCCAGGCAGTTCAATAGTACGCTTTCCCAGGAAGTTTCCATAAAGGCACCATGGAGGACCTAGCAAATATCTAAAGAAGACCCCTATATGAACTGTAGTGATCCTTCAGGCGGTTCAATAGTACGCTTTCCCTGGAAGTTTCCATAGAGGCACCATGAAGGACCTAGCAAATGCCTAGAGAAGACCCCTCAAGGACTTGTAGTCGTCCTCCAGGCAGTACAGTGACATGCTTTCCCTGGAAGTTTCCATAGAGGCACTATGGAGGACCTAGAGAATGCCTAGAGAAGACCATTCTGGGAATTGTAGTGGTCTTCCAGGCATTTCAATGGGATGCTTTCCCTGGAAGTTTCCATAGATACACCATGGAGGATGAAAACATGTCATAAGGAAGAGGGAGCAGGCTTTCTTTCTGCTGCCCTGGAGCGTAGGACTTTGAGCAATGGGTTCAAATGAAAGGAGAGGAGATTCCACCTCAACATTAAAAGAACTTCCTGACTGTAAGAGCTGTTCAACTGTGGAACTCTACCTCAGAGTGTGGTGGAAGCTGCTTCCTTGGAAGCTTTTAAGCAGAGGTTGAATGTCTATCTGTCAGGGGTGCTTTGATTGTGCTTTTCCCACATGGCAGAAGGGGGTTGGACTAGTTGGGCCATGTGGTCTCTGCCAACTTTATTATTCTATGATTCTAAGTAGTTACTAAGGTGGACATAGGAATGTGTTCATCAACTCCGAATAGGTGAGGAACACACCTTCTGTATTCTCACTAGCAGTACAAGACCCGTTGATGGTCTTCTGGTGGAAACTCATCCCAGGATGTGCCTGAACTGCATCCAATAACCAGATTTTATGATCTTCTCATTGGTTCAGCGCCTCCATAAGAACATTTCAAGACGTTTCCATCTTTCTCTGAAGCTCTGGACCACATCTTCTTCAGAGTCGCTTCTCCCATTAAGCTCAAATTGCATTTTTTTCAGGAAGCCACAACAGAAATATTTAATGATCCTGGTGCTGTCTAATTTATAACATCTAGTAAGTAAATAAAACGCGTGCGCGCGCACGCACACATACATATATGTGACTGAAAACAGTTGTGTTACTTTTACTGACATAACGTGATTTATAGCCAGACTTGCAAGATTAATTTTTCTTTTGGTAAAAATTCAGCGTGTCATTTTTCACCTCGGAATCATATTGTCATTAGACATAATCTTCCTATTGTAAGGAGAAACCTGAACAAATAAACGGTATTGCTTGCCTTTCCGTGACTCTTTTCATCGCTCTTTAATTCTCTTCATTGCATTTCTTAAATAAATGAGAAGCTAGGATAACTGGGGGGGGGGGGGGGGGCGGCCACAACACAATGTTAATAACCTTCAATGGAAAGCATTCCTCTACTTTATTTTGACCTTTCTTTTTGCAAAATGTGAAAGGAACGGCCTACATAAAAGATTTGTGAAAGCACCCTGCGCCTCTGGCCCTATGGGAAACTTTCAAGTTGGCTAAGATATAATGCTGACATAATATGATGCATCTCACTGAAACTTTTGAGGTCAAATCATGAAAGGGCAGTTCTGAAGTTTATACTTTCCGTTACTGTTATGTTTTGTTTTTCATTTATTTGTGATTATTTGCCATCAAGTTGACTTTGACTTTATGAAGTGACCCCGTTGTCAAGAGCCTTGTTATGGTCTTGCAGAGTCAGAAAGATGGCTTCCTTGATTGAATTGATCCATCTCTAATTCACTCTTCCTCTTTTCCTTCTACCTTGCCAAGCATTGCTTTTTCCAGTGCGCCATTCCTTCTTTGATATGTCCGAAGTGTGACATCCTCAGTTTAGCCATCTTGGCTTCTACGAGGGGCATTCATTAAAGATTTCCCCTGACCCACTTCTATTTATCCCAGGATGCTGAAACTGCACATGTGTCATGATATCAGTCTCTGTGGATTATGTGCCAATTTACAACTCAGAACCGAGAACTGTCTTGATTGTACAGATGCTGGTGTGAGGTTTGAAAATGGATCCAGTGGAATACAGAGCAGTCCTCAAGTTCCTTTCCTTGAAAGGCCGCACATCAAAGGAGACATTCGATGAGATGACAAAGGTTTATGGTGATGATTCCCCAACATAAGATATACTGGCCTGAGCTCTGCGAGTGCAGCTTTTTTTCTGAATGAAGCAGAGAGTGTTTGAGGACCAGGACATCAGTAGAGATACCAAGGTGCTTGTTTATAAAGCTATTGTCCTCCCAACCTTGCTATGCACCTGCGAGACGTGGACTGTCTACAGAGATCACATGCAACTCCTGGAACGATTCCATCAGCGCTGCCTCCGGAAAATCATGCAAATCTCTTGGAAGACAAGTGTACAAATGTCAGTGTGCTGGTAAAAGCAAAGACCACCAACATTGAAGTGATGGTCCTCCACCATCAACTCCGCTGGACCGGCGATGTTGTTCGGATGCCCGACCACCGTCTCCCAAAGCAGTTGCTCTACTCCAAACTCAAGAACAGAAAACGGAATGTTGGCGAGCAGGAAAAGAGATTGAAAGATGGGCTCAAAGCCAACCTTCAAAACTCTGGCATAGACACTGAGAACTGGGAAGCCCTGGCCCTTGAGCGCTCCAACTGGAGGTCAACTGTGACCAGGAGTGCTGTAGAATTTAAAGAGGCACGAATGAAGGGTGAAAGAGAGAAATGTGACAAGAGGAAGCCGCGTCAAGCCAACCCTGATCAAGACCGCCTTCCACCTGGAAACCAATGCCCTCACTGCATCCATCGCTATGATCCTGAAACCAAACTCCAGTCGATGCAATGGAAGCATCCTTACTCACCGCCTCCAAAGATGGCCCATGCCCAACTCTCAGCAGGCAAGGTCATACAATATTTTGGGATCAGCACAGAGTAGTATTGATGGACTTCCTATCAAAGGGGAGCATGATCACTAGAGCATTCTAGGCTTCACTGTTGGGGAAATTGCGGGAGGCCATCCAAACCAAGAGACAGACATGGCATGCTCACCAAAGGTGTCTGTATTCTGCAAGTCAATGTACCAGTTCACAACTCTCCTGTTGCCCAAATGGAAGCATGCTCCTGTAGCATTGAAATTCGACTTCATCCCCTTATTCACCCAACTTTGAACCATCGGACTTCTGCCTCTTTCCAACAATGAAGTTATTTTTGAAGGGAAAGCATTTCTCAGATGATGAGACTCTGATTTCCGAAGTCACAATGTGGCTTTTGGAGCAACCTGTCGACTTCTACAAGTGAGGTGTTTAGAGTTGCTTCAAAAGATGGGAGAAATGTGTGCCCCTAGGTGGCATCCATGGAGAGAAGGACTCAGAACTGGGCCAAATTTCATTTCTCTCAGTCCACAGGAAGTGGGTGAGAGGAAATCTTTAATGAACACCCCTTGTAACTCCCCCCCCCCCGCTTTAATGCAGTTCCTATTTATCTACTCACATTTGTTTTCAAACTGCTAGGTTGACAGAAGCTGGGCTAGAGATCGGCCGCTCACCTTGACCCGGGCTTTGAACTGTCAACCGTCCAGTTGGCAAGATTTCTGGCAGCTTGGTGATGAACCTGCTGCGCTAAAGCCTGGCCTTGAATGCTTAGATGGGAAAACCTCCCCTTGACATATATATGAAGTCGATATGGTATCAAAATGCATCATTGTACATTGTACATTATACATAATCATATGTTGAAATATGTTGAAATAACCGGGCACATTCTCGTCTTGTTTTTGATACTCCTTCTGTATTCCAAAGCTTTTTCATCCTTTTTCCCTTTTGTCCGAGTATGATAGAATTGTAGAATTGGAAGAATTCGGCACTACTTGGGCATTTATTGGATTCCCCTTCTCCTTTTGCCCTGGAAATATTATTTTGTTGATGACGGGGGCGAAGACATCCAAAGTTGAAAATGGCTTTACAAAACGCACACAGACTGAGGCATTTTCTATTATATTTATCTGTCTAGAGGCAATAAATCTGTTTTCTGCAGATTAAATACCGACTTCTCCTTCTTTAGAAAGCCTTGTTTTCTCAAACCTCTTATCAGGCGGCACTTGGCACTAATCACACCTACGGAAACTTGTAATTTTCCTCAAGGAGGTGACACTGACAGAATTAAAAATGAAGGGCCCCCCTGAAAAGCCAGTTCATTACAAATTAGCAGTGGTCCTAGGAAAACAGTGGGCTGAGGCGTGTCAACCAGCGATATGGGAAAGAAACCCAGCATTTTAAACTGTCAGAGCCCCGGAGCAAAGCTAGCCTTGGAACAAATTAATCACATATTGTCAACGCAAAGTTGCATCAAATTAACACATCGGATTCCAGCATATTAATGTGAGAATGCTTTCACCTGATTATTACTGCAAGGCATTGCCACTCTCCGGCTGCAAAGATATAATTAAATTGCTAAATAGAAAATGCATATAATATCTCCGCGTGCATTTAGGATGCAGTCGCTGAAAAGATCACAGCCCGGTAAGTGACAGATTCCATTTGTGGGGTGAAAAACTTTATTCTATACCTCTCCCCCGCCATCGCCACCACACTCTTCCTCCCCTCCCTTTCACTCCCTTCCACCCCTTCCCCCTTATTTACTTAGGTGTAGTAGAGTATGAAATGAGAAAACTTAGTTAGGTTGCTCGCACTCACACTCTCGGCGAAACTTCGGTGAAATACAGGTTTAATTTAACTGATTTGCTAGGCGAAGTCGTTGAGTCGGTAATTGCCTTATCTCCTTCTCTTTCTTTGCTCTGGGAAGCAGATATAGAAAAAGAAAGACACAGATTTGTCACAACAACAAAAATTACAAGAGGGATCTCTCCTTCTCCCACCTTCTGTTTTGGTCTTCTCCCTCTGACTTGCTCAGAAGTATTGGTACACAAGGACTACCTTGGTTTTCAAGTGAACCTAGGTGTTGCAACTCAGAGTAAGCTTCACCTTGCTTCCAAACGCCACCACACAAGAGCTGTAGTTTTATAGTTTATTGAGGAAAAAATCCAAGTCAAAATACAGAATAAGCATTGCAAAGTTCCAAAGATTAAGGTTAAATGCAGAATATAGTTCCAAAGATCTTCAGGTAAAAGCAAGAGACATAATCCTATTGGCAAAGTTCAAACCAGAGTCCCAGGTACAAGCATTGAAACAATTGTCCCATGAATCATAATACAAGAAATCCAAACGTACTGCTTTCCAGGCTAAGGTTATTCCATGAAGCTTCCAGGCTAATAAGCTACATTGAACTGATGCTTTCCCTTGGTTTGCAAGAAGCCTAAATACCTTTCTAACATGAAAACATTACATGAAATCATTGCGATAACCTTTCATCGAGCTGGCTTCTTGTCTGCCGGCCAGGCTAGAACTCCGTCTGACCCGCAAATCAAGACGAGTTTGCCGGGTCAGGTCACTATCAAGTATCAGCCTAGGAAGGAGGCAAATGCTTCCCCACCTGTTCGCTATCTCCTTCATTAAAATTCTTTTCTCCTGAGGACCGCTGTGTTGATGTTGACTCTGCACTGTCTGACTCTGCACTGTCTGTGGGAACCACAGGCCCAGAGATTTGAGGCACAGAAAAAGAGCCAGGAATCTGAATCCTATCATCCACATTATCCCAGAACATCTCAGCCACAACACTAGGTATACCTGACCCTGCCCATCTCCATATCTAATATCCCCAGGGAGGTCCATCTGCTTCAGGATGTATTTTATTACAATTGTCCCACCACACTTATAGTCTAGACTTTTGAAGATTGAATTATTCAGGAATCTCTACATCAGGTGCCCTCAAACTTTTTAAACAGAGTCCCACAAACTGTTGGAGGGCCGGATTTTAATTTGAAAAAAAAAATGAATGAATTCCTATGCACACTTCACATATTTTATTTAACTTAAAAACAATACAATAATTAATATGAAGAACAATTTTAACAAATATAAACTTATTAGTATTTCAGTGGGAAGTGCTTTTGGCTGATGAGATAGGATTTTTGTTGTTGTTGTTGTGGCTTTCAAGTCATTTCAGATTTAGGTTGACCCTGAGTGAGGGCCGGGTAAATGACCTTGGAGGGCCATATCCGGCCCTCGGGCCTTAGTTTGAGGATCCCTGCTCTAAATCATTGGTTCTCAACCTGTGGATCCCCAGATGTTTTGCCCTTCAACTCCCAGTAATTCTAACAGCTGGTAATCTGGCTGGTATTTCTGGGAGTTGTAGGCCAAAACATCTTGGGACCCACGGCTTGAGAACCACTGCTCTAGATCCTCTAGAGCAGGGGTCCTCAAACTAAGACCTGAGGGCCAGATGCGGCCCTCCAAGATAATTTACCCGGCCCTCGCTCAAGGTCAACCTAAATCTGAAATGTCTTAAAAGCACACAACAACAACAACAACAACAATCCTATCTCATCAGCCAAAAGCAGGTCCACACTTCCCTTTGAAATACTAATAAGTTTATATTTGTTAAAATTATTCTTTTTAATGTGTTTTTTGCACTACAAATGGGATATGTGCTGTGTGCATAGGAATTCATTCATTTTTTTCAAATCATAATCTGGCCCTCCAACAGTTTGAGGGACTGGGATCTGGCCCTCTGTTCAAAAAGTTTGAGGACCCCTGTCTTATACAATAGAGAAAATGTATTTCTTTCTCTATTAGTTGCAGGAGTCCAGGATATGTGACATTCATCAAACCTATTGTATGAGTGATAGAAGCTCACCAAAGGCTAGTGCAATAAAAAGATGTTTCTCAGTAGTGCACTATATAGGCAGAAGATAACTATATAGACAGAAGAGTCTTGCTTATCCGATCTTTGCTTATCCGACATGCTTTCAAGTCATTTCAGACTTCGGTTGGCCCTGAGCGAGGGCTGGGTAAATGACCTTGGAAGGCCGTATCCGGCCCCCGGGCCTTAGCTTGAGGTAAAGGTAAAGATTTTCCCCTGACATTAAGTCCAGTCTTGTCTGACTCTGGGGGGTGGTGTTCATCTCCATTTCTAAGCCGAAGAACCGGCATTGTCCATAGACACCTCCAGGGCATGTGGCCGGCATGACTGCATGGAGCACTGTTACCTTCCTGCCAGAGTGGTGTCTATTGATCTACTCACATTTGCATGTTTTCAAACTGCTAGGTTGGCAGAAGCTGGGGCTAGCAGCAGGAGCTCATGCCGCGCCCCAGATTTGAACCTGCAATTTTTCAGTCAGCAAGTTCAGCAGCTCAGCGGTTTAACCCACTGCACCACCGTGGGCTCCTACAACACTGTATTATCATTGAGTGGGTGAATTGCACCCATTCTGGATTCCTGCGAATAATAAAATGAGATTAAGAATATATTTCTATATTCTTTTTTTCAAATGGGGAATAGGGTACAATTAATTGTGGGGAGCGTTTTGGAGGAGAAAGTGACACAATCCCTGCAAGTGCCTCCTACTCGGTGTGATCAGCTGCGCCGTGGAGAAAGGTGGAAATCACGCCATTTCTAATGAGATATAGAATATAATTTTAATGAACAAGCAGTTTGGAATGGATACTGATGAGCTGGGGGGAAGGAAGTATTTCCCAAGCAGCGGTCATTTAATTAGAACATGTTTAATTAGAATAAAAAATTTTAAAAATACAATTTTCCATGACAGTCTAGTTAATCTTCTGCCTGAATCATATTGTGTTTTATTCAATTTAATTGATTTTAAGCTCGGGCCTGATGTCATTATCCTTCACTTAATTATAAATGGCTCAAACTCTGAAACGCCTTCATAAGTCAACATTCCAAATCGCCCAAGGAAGGACAGAGTTGTTTTATTAGCAAAAGTATGAAGAAAAAAATCCCGACTTTGTATATTGGCTGGGGTCGGGAGGAGGGAGGGGAATCGCACATCGCTTTCTGAAATACATAGTTGAGACAGGGTTTTTTTTCCTAACGAAAGTGGCTTCCTGTCTGGTCCTGTGTCATGATTTTAATTTCATAAATCATTATTGATTTTCTTTGAGATTGCTAATCTATCCTGTCTCAAAGGCCTCGAGTACAGTCACAGTTTTCAGACTTAGAAAAAAAGGATAAAATATCCAACAAAGATTAGTGCCCTTGGATAAATACACACTTAATACATGCCTCGATGTTTGGGCAAGGAGCCGTTATATCAGTCGATGCCTTTTGGTTTCAGATGGACTCGTGGTCAATTGCTGATGGACTATTGATTCAGCGTAGAATGGGAGATCTGTAGCCTTCTAGCTATTGGACTTCAGTTCCCATCAACTAAATCAGTATATTGTCAAAGGCTTTCATGGCCGGAATCACTGGGTTGTTGTAGGTTTTTTTGGGCTATATGGCCATGGTCTAGAGGCATTCTCTCCTGACGTTTCGCCTGCATCTATGACAAGCATCCTCAGAGGTAGTGAGGTCTGTTGGAACTGGGGGAAATGGTTTATATATCTGTGGAATGACCAGGGTGAGACAAAGGACTCTTGTCTGCTGGAGCTAGGTGTGAATGTTTCAACTGACCATCTTGATTAGCATATAATGGCCTGACAGTGCCTAGAGCAAACTTTTGTTGAGAGGTGATTAGATGTCCTTGTTTGTTTCCTCTCTGTTGTTGTGCTGTTGTAACACAGAAATGCTGGACCACTCTCACAACCACCATGTCAGACTACACAGAGAAGCCAATGAAATCCACAAGCATGTAGACAATTTCAACAGAAAGGAGGAAACCATGAAAATGAACAGAATTTGGCTACCAATATTAAAAAAACTCAAAAATTACAACAGCACACTCAAACCATGACGGATCTGGACCAAACTTGGCAAAAATACTCAATATGCTCAAACCCTCATAGTTCACCTACAATCAAAGAGCATTCTGAACTCCACCAATGATGGAATTGAACCAAACTTGGCACACAGAACTCCCATGACCAACAGAAAATACTGGAAGGGTCTGGTGGGCGTTGACCTTGAATTTTGGAGTTGTAGTTCACCTACATCCAAAAAGTACTGCGGACTTAAACAATGATGGATCTGGACCAAACTTGGCACGGATACTCAATATGCCCAAATGTGAACACTGGTGGAGTTTGGGGAAAATAGAGTATGACATTTGGGAGTTGTAGTTTCTGGGATTTATAGTTCACCTACAATCAGAAAGCATTCTGAACTCCACCAATGATGGAATTTAACCCAACTTCCCAGACAGAGACCCCCATGACCAACAGAAAATACTGGAAGGGTTTGGTGGGCATTGACCTTGAGTTTTGGAATTGGAGTTCACCTACATCCAAAGAGCACTGTGGACTCAAACAATGATGGATCTGGACTAAACTTGGCCCAAATCCTCGGTATGCCCAAATGTGAACACTGGTGGAGTTTGGGTAAATAGACCTTGACATTTGGGAGTTGTAGTTGCTGGAGTTTATAGTCCACCTACAATCAAAGAGCATTTTGAACCTCATCAGTGATAGAATTGGACCAAACTTCCCACACAGAACCACCAATATCAACAGAAATGGTGGTTCTGTTTCACACTCGTGGACAAGAAGTTAAACATGAGCCAACAATGTCATGTGGCAGGTTAAAAAGTCAATGGGATTTTGCCTACATAAATAGGAGTATAGTGTCCAGATCTTGGGAAGTAATGCTATCCCTCTATTCTGTCTTGGTTCCAACTCGAGAGCATCATGTTGGAAAGTCTGCAGACTCACAACAAATCAAATCATTTATTTTGGCCATAGGCCAGCACAGAAAATAAAAGTCACATTTTCAAACAAACTTGGTACATTTAATACATTTAAAATGTAAATATAAATACTGAGGCAGAATAGGGGCTGAGGGAGTGGAAAAGGACAAAAACATACAATGCACAGGTCTATCAGTAAATTATAGAATGTCTGAAGACTCAAAGTCCCTATTCATAGGTCTGCTTTCTTTGTGAATAACACAGTGGTGAACCAAAAGGATTCTTAATATTTTTAAATGAAAGAAGACCCTTTGGGGATGGAGTCATCTCCTCCCTGCCTTTCTTTACCTGCTGTAAACGTTCCAGCTTTTAATTTTAATTTTATTGGATTTTTATATCCTTTTATCTCTGCGGACCCAAGGTGGCATACTAAAAACAACACACTCGCTTGCACATTGTGGTACGCTAAAACTATAAGGCAAAGCAGTAAAATATCACAATAAAACTCCGCAGACCTAACTATAAAAGATACCAATGCGATTCTAGGTTGCATCAATAGGAGCAAATCTCTAGAGGAGTGGATCCCAACCTGTGGTCTGTGGTCCACAAAAACTAAAATATGATCCGCAGGCTCACCATTACTACACCGTTGCCTCGTAACCACACAGCAACAAGAGCGACTGGTCTTGGGAAACCCTCTTATAGTGCCAAGGCAACAGGAATGTCAGGAGGGGAGAGGCTGATTATCCGCAATATTATTACTAACACAGCAGCTCTAGATTATTAAATATGGTTTTTTGTGGGTCAGCAGTTGGCGACTACTGGATGGCACATGTTCTATATCAGAAACTAGAGCTGATGTGGTCTATCCAATGCAGCATTCTGAATCAGCACCCCAAATAACCAAACTGAATGTAAAGTTGACCAAGAACTGATTCGTAACCCTTTTGGTACTAATGTTGGAGAGTGGTCCCTGGTCAAGTAGTCTCTGGTCAAAGTGATCTCTGGTCAAAGTGGTCCCTGGTCAAGTGGCCCCTGGTAAAGTGGCCCCTGGTCAAAGTGGCCCCTGGTCAAGTAGTCTCTGGTCAAAGTGGCCCCTGGTCAAGTAGTCTCTGGTCAAAGTGGCCACTGGTCAAAGTGGTCTCTGGTCAAGTGGTCCCTGATCAAAGTGGTCTCTGGTCAAGTGTTTTCTGGTCAAAGTGGTCCCTGGTCAAAGTGGTCCCTGGTCAAGTGGTCTCTGGTCAAAGTGGTCCCTGGTCAAGTGGTCTCTGGTTAAAGCGGTCCCTGGTCAAGTGGTCTCTGGTCAAAGTGGTCCCTGGTCAAGTGGTCTCTGGTCAAAAAAAGGTTGGGAACCACTAGTCTAGATCAAGGGACTTCATAGTCCTGTTCAATTCTGCATTGGTCAGACCTCACTTGGAGTAATCCTGTGTCCAAAGTAGTCCACGGTCTGGAAACCAAGAATCCGTCTGAGGGGCTTCTTCTGGAGCTAGGTCTGTTCAGCTTGGAGAAGAGAAAGTAAAGAAGGGACATCAGAACCAAGTTTAAATATTCGAAAGGATGTCATATTGAAGATGGAACAGGGTTGTTTTCTGCTGCTTCAGAGACTGTCCAAACATTGTGGAAATTGGGGGAACAAGAGGGATTCAGAATCAGCTGCTTTTCGGACTTTTTCGAAATGTGTGTATGGCAGAGGGACATCATTTCCCCAAAGGAAAGCTTTTGCTTGCTTCTGCCTTTTTGAGGCCCTAAATCACCGGGTGACATGTTTTCAAGACAGCTCAAGGAGGAACTTGCCAGGCGCAAGCCCCAGAAAGCAATTTTTCCAGTTCCTCTGGCCAAATAACTGAAGGCTTAACCATTGCAATTTTTCAACCCACGGCCTCTGACAAACATGTGTCTCGCAGTTTGGGGATAGATCAACTCCTCCTTTTGGGAAACAGTGAGTTTTTTTCTTTCTTTCTAGTCTTCTGGTGCCATAGTACAAAGGGAAACATTTAGGATAAAGTCCAGTTTGATGGGTTTTTATGGTGGACGTGGAAGCAACTGTGATAGCAACTCACATTGTCCTCCCTTTAAGTCCATGTGACAGCAGTGGTTAAAATACTTTGAAAACAACCACAATTTAAAACCAAAAACAGATGTCATTCCACATTTGGGGGGTTTGACTTTTGCAATCTGATTATTAATAGATTTAAATTAAAATGTTCTTTCTAGGGATCTCTAGGTCCACCAGAGTGACTCAGTAGTCAACGTCTTCCAGTCATGATGGAAGACCTAGACATAGAGAACAACTCTCTAGGAATTTCTAGGTCTTCCATTGCACTTCTGTGCTTGCTTCTAGTGTAAGATGACATTAAAGTCATACTGAAAGACCTAGAAATTCCTAGACGGGTTTTCACTTTCATGGGGTCCTGGGCTAGGGGCAAATATGGAGGACTAATTTTGCCTGTTGAGAGTCATCCTGGTATAGCCGTTTGAGTGTTGGACTAAGGTTCAAATTCCTGCTCCATTATGAAAATCCATTGAGTGATCTTGGACAAGTCTCACTCTCCCAACCTCAAAGACAAAGCTCTTTTGAACAGATCTTGCCAATAAAACCCTGTGATGGGGTCACCATAAGTCAGAAGTGACTTAAAGGCACCCAAAAACATCACAATGTGCTTGAAATGCATTAGTCCCTAGGAGACTTCAAAAAGAAATCATTGTTGGTGCCAGTTGAACCTCCAGTGGAAGTACACTCCACAATCTGGGTGCCGCAGTTGGAGACTTCTCCCATGATCCCTTACTGCATCGGTGGACCATAGAAGAGGACCCTCCCCCTCTTCCTCGTGTGTTTCCTGTTGCACTACAGGCTGTAAACACCTATGACCAATGCACCACACAAGATTACAAGAATATAAGTAAACAATTTATTGTAAAAACATATAAAAATCACGAATAAGAAAGGAATATATATAATCCATAAAGGTTTGGCAGAAGGTGATAATCTAACAATAATCTAAACGTCTCATATAGTTCCAGGGGTGACAAAGTCCAGGAACAGCCAGCAATCACAGATATAGCATAAGTCTACAATCAGAAAGGTCTAACTAGTAAAACTTGAACAGGAGTACATGAACAGGAACATAGGAAACTTCCAGGATATATTAAATCAAAAATCAAAACTTGACTTGAACCAGAAACAAGTGATCTCAGGCTTAGCTTCTCACTCTAACGCAGCATTGCCTGAACTGACCTTAAGGTAAACAACTTGTTGTTTAATAGACACCCATGAAATCATTCTGTTTGCTGCTGCGGATTTCTCAAATTTCACAACTTCCCCATGTAATCTTTCTGAACGATGTAATCTTTTTTCGGCTCTGATTTGTAAACAAAGACTTTGGTTGATTTCCATACCTGCAGGTGGGTTCCCAGGGGAACCCTCCTTATCATTCAGCTCTTCACTCAATTACTTATCTGCTGTTGCTACTTCTGTCTTCCCTGAATGCCCTTGAGGCCAGGCACTTTCCGAGCTGGTTTTCTCACAGAGAGAAAAAAAAAACAGCAAGAAATACTGTTTACCCACAAGAATAAAGACATTACATATATTAGAAACCAGCACTTTCTCGTGACTTTATTTTCCAGATCACCAGACTGGGCCACAGCAACGTGTGGCAGGGGACCGCTAGATGATGATGATGATGATGATGATGATGATGATGATGATAATAATCGTTATTTATACCCCGCCACCATCCCCCCAACGGGGACTCAGGGCGGCTTACATGAGGCTATTTCTCTGCAGTCGTGGTCAGATGGTCGAGGGCCTCCCCATCTCCTGACTTGGCTGTGGTCGAACCCAGCGGTTTGCTTGCAAGGATGGTTCAAGTCTGCCATCATGTTGGGGGGCTTGCAAAAACGACAGTGCCAGGAATTGGGAAGGCAATGTTTTCTCAAGCTAGCAAATATATAAAACAGGTTAGTAGGTCAAAATGTGAAAAGAAATTAGAGGAGCCGCATAGAGAGAAGCATCCCAGTGTATTGCCAGCAACTCTGCCAGCTCCACTGGACTCCAGATTATTTCAAAGACATGAGCCGCTTTCTTTGTGTTGTCCCCAACCTCTGGAGTAAGGGACAATAATTAAGGGCAAACGTCTTTGGCGAACATCTGGAGTCAGATTCCAGCTGACCGCAGCACCTGTGAAGATGGTGCCTCTACCTAAAGGTCCGCTCACTGGGTATGGTGCCAACGGCGGGCGAAGCAACGGCAGCGCTCTCCGGATTCTCCGGCGACTTCAGTCGCGCTCCTCCTGGCCTTCCTTCTGTGGAGTTTTCAGATGGCAGCCTTGCCAAGGCAAACGCGAAGAGTCTGGCTCCAACTAATTAGGAGGATGATTTGTGAAACGTGGGCTATTTATTTAATTAATCACGAGCACAAAAGCTATAAAGCCCATATTTTTTTTCCAAACCAAAAAAAATAAAAGAGCCCTGTTAGTTTGCCATGTGGTTAATAGATTGGGGCGCATTAAAAAATGACATGGTGATGTATTAAAGATGTTCCAGCAAAGGTTGAGGGGGGGAATGTCCTCGAGGAACTTAAGCTGTTGGCGTCCGACAAACAGCAGTGTAACATCCAAACCTTGAAGACATGAAAGCCTATCTTTCGTTGCTTTTTCTTTTTCTTTTTGAAACGCATCTGCTCATTAAAGAAACTTGTGGCAGGTTTTTAAACATACATTAGGTGTTAGTGATGGGGAGAGTGCTTTTAATTCATTTACGAGGAGGGCTTGCCATTGTTGCATTTCCCCATTGGGTTTGTGTGTCGTCGTCCCCCCTCCCCGCACAAATGTGAATGCTTTGTCGTAAGCAGACCACAAGCACACCTTAGTTGGGAGTACAGAGTGCAGTTGTCCACCCAAACAGGGTTTTGTCTTGGGCCTGGTTCTACATTAATGACTTAGAGGAAGGGTTAGGAAGCAGGATCATCAAGTTTCCAATTAAAAGGAGATGTTGACAAGCTACGCTGTGTCCAGAGGATGGGGACTCAAAAGGATCAAGGGTCTGGAGAACAAGCCCTATGAGGAGTGGCTTCAAGACCTGGGCTAGTTAGCCTGCAGAAGAGAAGGCTGTGAGGATACATGATGCTTACTTAGGCGATCCCTCATTGTCCGAGTAGGATAATCTTTCAAGATCAGTGTACTGGTGGGACCGTAGATGACTGTGGAGCCCTATTCTTGACCTGCATCTTCTCCCACAGTTTCCAAGTGGAAGGCGGTCTCAGTCGGGGTTGGTTTGATGTGCCTTCCTCTTGGCACGTTTCTCTCTTTGCCCCCTGCCCGATTCGTGCCTCTTCAAATTCTGCAGCACTGCTGGTTACAGCTGACCTCCAACTGGAGCACTCAAGGGCCAGGGCTTCCCAGTATTTTTTTGTTTTTTGGCTTTTTAAGTCTCTTCTGCTGTGTTTTCCAATGTTTTTATGAGTGATGGCCACTCATTGGCCTGATAGGTGTCTTGTGTCCAAATTTGGTGTCAATTCCTCCAGTGGTTTTTGAGTTATGTTAATCTCACAAATGAACATTACATTTTTATTTATATAGATACTAGCCGTCCTCTGCCATGCATTGCTGTGGCCCAGTCTGTGTATATGTGTGTTGTGAGTGTGTGTATGTGTATATGTGTGTGTGTATGTTTGTGTACTTACTTAGGTGATCCCTCATTGTCCGAGTAAGATTGTCCTTCAAGTTCGGTGTTTGTGTATATGTGTATATATGTAGGTTTGTGTATATATGTGGTTTTTGTGCATGCATTGTAATGCTTTTTTGGGTTTTTTTTTTACTTTTAAAGTATTTTCTGGTATGTTTTTCAGTATTTTTATGAGTGATGGTCACTCACTGGCCTGAGAGGTGTCTTGTGTCCAAATTTGGTGTCAATTCGCCTAGTAATTTTTGAGTTATGTTAATCCCACAAACGAACATTACATTTTTATTTATATAGATTGTATCATTATTGTATTGTATTACAATATTATGATCAATATTATAAGTGAATACAGTATATTATAATGATTAGCACAGTATATTATAATGATTAGCATAGCACTATATTAGTATTAGATATTACTATATTGTACCATACCACTATACTGCAATATTATTAGTAATATTGCATATAATATATAATATACAATAGGATAGGATACATTTCTTCAGTTGTAAGATGCCATCAATTGTAAGATGCATACAAATTTCAGCACCGCCAACATTTTAAAAAAGCTTTATTTACATATTTAAATCACCTGCAATTCTAAGATGCACCCTGTTCTTCAATATGTTTATGTGGTGAGAAATGTGCATCTTAGCATTGAAGAAATACAGTATTTTATGTTGCTATTTTTTTTTAGTTTGTGATGTCTGATATTGTTCCAAAACAGACTTGCTTGTCACCAGAAATCTTACAAAATAATATTCCCTTCTGCGTTTCTCTCTTCCTTCTTCTCAAAGCAGGTTGCAATGGTTAAAAGAAAGCAAAACATCATTTCTATCCAAGATTGTATGTGTAATTATTCTGTTAGTTGGGGAAACAGATCCAAAAATTGCACGCGAGTGTCCGAGATTTGATGAATCGTGACATTTGCATACGATTCTTGACAACCCCCGAGATGAATTTTTACGAGGGCTGGCATTGACTGGTGTATGTTCCTGCTTGTCGTTACACCGCACTATGGAATGCTAACAATCTCATTTTGTTGACTATCAACATCCACTGATATATCTCTGGGTTTTGGGGACATTCGTTTCTGCGGTGTGACTGGAATGAATGGGGGAACGGGAGGGGGGGTTGCCTTTGTGCGTCTCTCCGGATGCCATTTCCATTCCCGTTTTGTATGCATTTGTTCTTCGATCACTTAGGTTGGCGAAATCCCTGGCTGGATGGATGGATGTGCTCTCCATGCTCTTCCTCCTCCCAGACGCCACGGGTGCCCCCCTTTCCGCTGAATTTTTGGTCCATTGTTTGATGCCTGCTGAATATGCTCAAGAGAACACCCAGCTTAAAGGGGGAGGGTCTCTCTTAGTCTGCTTTATGTGCTGTAATAATTAACCAGAACATTAGGAAGGGGGTCGGGTACAGGGAAACGGGGGGCTCGGAAATCTCGGAATAAAACATGAATATGTTAATGCCGCCCGGAGCTGATGCCGTCGTCGTCATTGCAATGCAGATAAAGCATTCCTCATAAGCGCCGTTGCCTGGCGGAGCCTCGGAAACATCTGGGCCTCTAATTGAAAAATAGTGTGGGGTGCCGGAAAGGGAGAGGGGTTGAGAAAGCTGACGTTGGGTAAGGCAAGGCAACAATTGAGAGCGTCCCCAAATATAACATAGATCTTTATTTACATTGCCTTCGCACTGTTCCCACTGCGTTGGAAATTACCGGGTTAACATTTTTATGAGTGGTGACAAAGCAAATGAGATAAATTAAGCGGGGATTTTACTGTCTCGAGGAAACAAATGGGAGATTGGCTAAAGCTTCTTTTTCAATCCTGTTCTTTTTCGAGGGTGGGTTGGTGGTGGTGGTGGTGGTGGGGGGGGTATCATATTTTGGTCTGAGAGGAAACAAACAAGGATATATAATCACCTCTCAACAAAAGTTTGCTCCAGACACTGTCAGGCCATTATATGCTAATCAAGGTGGTCAGCTGAAACATTCACACCTAGCTCCAGCAGACAAGAGTCCTTTGTCCCAACCTGGTCATTCCACAGATATATAAACCCTTTTTCCTAGTTCCAATAATCCTCACTACCTCTGAGGATGGCTGCCATAGGTGCAGGCGAAACGTCAGGAGAGAATGCCTCTAGACCATGGTAAAAAAACCCTGCAACAACCCTTTGGTCTGATTGTTTGCCTATAAGGATTTCAAACTCTGTGTAATCAGATACGGTAACCAAACGATCAGGGTACACATGTCAAACTCAAGGCCTGTGAGCCGTATCCAGCCAGTTATGTCATTGGGTTGCTGTGAGTTTTCTGGCCTTTCTGGCCATGTTCCAGAAGCATTCTCTCCTGACGTTTCACCCACATCTATGGCAGGAGGTTGTGAGATATATTGGAAACTCTCACCTCCACAGGAGTCTACTGTATACAATTCAGCTGTGGACAAGTCTACATAGGGACCCCCAAACGCGAATCAAGGAACATGGAAGGCACTGCAGACTAATTCAACCAGAGAAGTCAACCATAGCAGAGCACCATATGAATCAATCTGGACACAGCATATTATTGGAGAACACAGAAAGGCTGGATCATTCTGACAACCACTATGTCAGACTATATACATAGAGAAACCATTCCAATCCACAAGCATGTGGACAATCTCACAAGAATGGAGAAAACCACGAGAGCCTTCTGTAACCCTTTATCTCTTTGTTGTTGTTGTTGTTGTTCATTTGTTCAGTCGTTTCCGACTCCTCATGACCTCATGGACCAGTCCACACCAAAGCCCCCTGTCGGCCGTCACCACCCCCAGCTCCTTCAACGTCAATACAGTCACTTCAAGGATGCCATCCATCCGTCTTGCCCTTGGTTAGCCCCTCTTCCTTTTTCCTTCCATTTTCCCCAGTATAATTGTCTTTTCTAAGCTTTCCTTTCTTCTCATGATGTGGCCAAAGTACTTCATGTTGGCCTCTACTATCCTTCCCTCCAATGATCAGTCGGGCTTTATTTCCTGAAGGATGGATTGGTTGGATCTTCTCACTGACCAAGGCACTCTCAGAACTTTCCTCCAACATCACAGTTCCCTATGGTCCAGCTCTCACATCCGTAGGTGACTATGGGGAATACCATTGCTTTGACTATGCGGATCTTTGTTGCCAGTGTGATGTCTCTACTCTTCACAATTTTATCGAGATTGGTCCTTGCTCTCCTCCCAAGAAGTAAGCATCTCCTGATTTCCTGGCTGCAGTCTGCATCTGCAGTAATCTTTGCGTCTAGAAATACTTATCTAATGTTGCAGTTTCTGGCTCCTCTGACTGACCTTGAAGCCCTGCACTTTCCAAGTCAGATTTCTGACAGAGAGAAGCATCATTCCCCTAACTTGAATCTTCATCACTTCAAGTCCCACAGGCAATCCCACAATCCTCTCTAAATCAACAGTCTCAAGAGTCTCATGCTGATTTCCAACATAACCCAATGCTTCAACTACACTGGTTATGGAGAAACCCTGCTCTAAATTTCATCCTACCTTTCGCACCCAAAATCCAATTTCTAATTTACAATTTTCAAACGCAGCAAACACACACACACATTGCCCGGGAAAATATGATCAATGTGTTAGTAATAATAATTCACCGTATCACACTGTACAATGGAGTACAGCGTCTCAATGCTATATCACTTTAAGATGAGATGGCCTAATGATATATAATGCCAAATATTTTACCGAATCGTTATTTAGTGAGTCATAAAACCCTCTTAAAAATTAATCTTGCACACACATCCAGCTTATCCAAAGTTAGCATTTAATTAGATGGCCCCGGCGCAAATGAGCATACTACTTTATTTGCTCAATCAGTATACGTCGCTCCAGTAATTAGAATTAATTCAAGTCATTGACTCACCTCCTAACAAACAATGTAAAACATTAGGCAAAATAGAAACAAATGGAGTTTTGGGGTGTGTTGTTTTTGTGGCCCCCGCTTTTGCGAAGTCAAAACACCCTTCCCCATTTTTAGAGGACAAAAAAATAAAGTGGTGCCTTCCAGATGAAGGAGGACAAGAAGGGAGAGACAGCTTTCTGAGCAAGATATAGAATTAGTATGCATATCAGCTCAGGGTAGCAGGCATTTGGGATTTCATTTTTCAAGAAGACGTAGCCCTGATAAGACATTGGAATCTTGCAAACTAGGCCCCAAATTTGCAAGATTGCAGCAGATCTATCCATCCCAAAGTATGTCTGTTGGTTTGTTGGTGGATTTGACACTACTTGAACTGTCAAGGCTCAATGCTTTGGATTTGTAGTTTTACGAGGAGTTGTATTTTTGCAAGGTCTGGAGCCTTCTCTGTAGGTGCCTCACCAAACTACAACTCTCATTATTCCACAGCATTGAGCCATGGCAGTTCAAGTGGTACCAAAGTGTACTATTTCTACTGTGTAGAGGCACCCTAAGACTCTGGAGACCATCTAGTTTCTTGGCAGAAGGCAAATACCAAGTAGAGTGAAAGGCAAGGCAGCGCCAAAATGACTGGGAAAAAAGAAGGATGAAGCTAATAGAGAAGATGGTAGAATCTCGTGCTCTGGACATCTTCAGAAAACAAATGGATAGCTACCTGCTGATGATGTTTGAGATGCAAATGGAGTACAGGGAGTTGGTCTCGATGGTCCATGAGGTCCTTTCTGTTGGAAATAGTAACCTTCTACAAGCCTCCTATACTAGTTTTTTTTTTCACGTCAGGAGCGACTTGAGAAAACACAAGTCACTTCTGGTATGAGAGAATTGGCCGTCTGCCAAAGAATGCTGGCTCTTCACCAAACTACAAATCCCATGATTTCATAACACTGAGCCCTGGCAGCTAAAAGGAGTGTCAAACTGGATGAACCCTATAGTGCACCCATTTGTCTTCTGCTGGAAATGTACCCATCAAAAAGTTCTTGCATCCTCTCCAGACATGTTTCTTATTTACTTACTTAGGCAATCCCTCGTTGTACGAGTAGGATTGTCTTCCAAGATCGGTGTACTGGCGGTGGGTCCGTAGGTGACTGTGGAGCCCTATTCTTGACCTGCATCTTCTCCCGCAGTGAGGGCATTGGTTTCCAGGTGGAAGGCGGTCCCAGTCGAGGTTGATGTGCCTTCCTCTTGGCACGTTTCTCTCTTTCATCCTCCATTCATGCTTCTTCAAATTCTACAGCAGTGCTGGTCACAACTGACCTCCAGCTGGAGCGCTCAAAGTCCAGGGCTTCCCACTTCTCAGTGTCTATGCCAGCGTTTTTAAGATTGGCTTTGAGCCCATCTTTAAATCTCTTTTCCTGTCCATTTTCCGTTCTTGAGTTTGGAGTAGAGCAACTGCTTTGGGAGTCGGTGGTCAGGGATTTGGATGACGTGGCCGGTCCAGCAGAGTTGATGGCGGAGGACCATCGCTTCAGTGCTGGTGGTCTTTGCTTCTTCCAGCACGCTGACATTTGTCTGCTTGTCTTCCCAAGAGATTTGCAGGATTTTTTGGAGGCAACATTGATGGAATCGTTCCAGGAGTTGCATGTGATGTCTGTAGACAGTCCACGTTTCGCAGGCGTATTGCAGGGTTGGGAGGACAATAGCTTTATAAACAAGCACCTTGATCTCCCTACGGATGTCCCAGTCGTCAAACACTCTCTGCTTCATTTGGAAAGAGTTTCTTATTTAACTAAATACATAAAAGTTTCCAACCTAAAATGGATGCGACTTCTTTCCCTTTTTGTCTTTGGTGAGCTACACCAGGTTGAAGTGCGTAATGGAAAGCAGAAGGGAGAATGAATATATTCTCTGGTGGATTTTCATTAGGAGCCGGTATTAAATCTCCAAAGGCCTCCTTTTTTTATTGCACGGCTCAAGCCTTAAAAATGGTAACTCTTCTTTATAGGTCTTCCTTTAAAAAAATGAAAAAAGAAGAACCCCTGGTTTTATATTTAACACGTATTGATTTTATCCTATAACATGATGGAAGAGCCGTCCCCGAAGCTGCTCCGTGGGATGCCGACGGACCAGATCCAGGGCCTAAATTGTTTCCTGGATGCTGTCATGATTGTGGAATCCGACGTTTTGTAATTCGGAGACCTTGGGAGCATTAAACGAATGGCCAAATGCTACTGGAGGCAGTGGAAAGAGGAGAGTCTATATCCTTAACTGCTGGCCTTTGTGGATTTGGATCATGGGGCATAGGCAGTTATTTAAGAGCTTGCAATAATCTCCGCAAAGCTTTGCACTCTACAAACAACTGAAATGTTTTCCTACTGGGAGTTGTGCAGCTTCTATGAATTGCTCAAATACTGTCATCTATCCCTCTGTTTTTCAGTCTTTTGATAACGCTAAAAAGCTGCAAGGAAAACCAAGAAGGCATGCTTATTTGTTCTATCGCTCTTTTCTGACCCTAGTGCCTTAGGGTGCATGTATGAGGGTTGAATGAAAAGTAATGCCTCCACCTTCGTTACTTGGGTTTGGATGGGAATATTTTAATAAATCAAATGCAGAAATAATCCGGGATTGTAGCACAGGTGGCTGAGTGTCAGCTGCATTAAGATCACTCTGACCAAAAGGTCATGAGTTCGAAGCCAGCCCGGGTTGGAGTGGGTTTCCAACCAATTGTGTGTAGCCTGTTGTCGACCTTTGCAACCCGAAAGACAGTTGCATCTGTCAAGTAGGAAAATTAGGTACCACCTTAAAGTGTGGGGAGGCTAAATTAACTAATTTATGAGGCCATAAAGTAGACTCCAGCAGAGCATTCCAGCGGGGAAGCATGCGGGGAATGCGGAAGTACTTCATCAGCATCGGAGATGGACGATGAAAGCGACAGCTCCCCTGGTGGCCAGAAAAAGTTAAATAGCCTCTGTGTATGTCTGAATATGTTTGTATGTCAAAAATTGGCATTGAATGTTTGCCATATTTGTGTACACTGTGATCAGCCCTGAGTCCCCTGCGGGGTGAGAAGGGAGGAATATAAAAGCTGTAAATAATAATAATAATAATAATAATCCTTAGAATGTGCTCTTTAACTACCACTATTCGCTTTTCCACATAATCACCAGACAATTGGATACATTTCTTCCAACGATGAACAAGTTTTCTGAAGCCGTCACGGCAGAAGTCGACACTCTGTTTCCACAACTACGTGCACAGATCTTCCGATAGCCAAGCAAAGCAATAATGTGACCCACATGTTCTTGTGAAATGCTGATTATGCTTGAAATTTCTCTCTTAGTGATACGACGATTGTCCTGAATCAATCTGTCAACCTTTTCTTGTGAAACTCGGTGGTTGCTGTCACAGGACGTCCAACTCTTTGTCATGCAAGTCAGATGTTTACACCTCAACATATTTAAACTTACTTGCCCAACGCTGCACAGTACTCACATCAACACAATAACCATAAACAGCTTGCATTCTCTGAGGAATCTCCTTTGGGGTGACACCTTCTGCTGTCAAGAATTCAATGACTGCACATTGCTTAAGTCACATTGACCAACCATCTGCGCAGAGTTCCATACTTACCACTTTAACAACACAACTGTTCAGTGCTAAGCCTTCCCGCCAAAATGGAACTGCAGAGGAGAATCTACTGAACAAGCCAGTACCTGCCGCATACCAGTACTGCCATCTGTTGAGGAGTTATGAAAGTGGAGGCATTACTTTTAATTCAATCCTTATATACCAGTGGTTTATTGTAATGGAATTCTAGGAACTGGAGTTTGACAAGCCTTCTCTATCAAAGCAAGCTGGTGCCTCTTGAAACTACAAATCCTTGGATTCCATAGTATTGAGCCATCTCCTTTAAAGTGATGCAAAACTGGATTTATTCAACTATGTAGATGTAGCCTTAGTGCGTCTAAACCAGTGGTTCCCATTCTGCCTGAGTGGAATGGCTCTCCTGCACATACATTTCCCCATTTCGTCCACCAGTGGAAAGGTGGCGGATGGCGGGCGGGACAAGCAGGATGCCATAAGGTCATCCCGCAGAGGACTGAGGTCTCCCCAGAGCCATGTTTGTAGGGGACGGAGCTTCAGTTTTGCAAAGTGTGCGACAACTGTTGTAGAGCCCACATGGCCCAGAACTGATAGAATATGCTTAATGTACATCACAGTCCTCTGAACCAGGGTCACTCTTATGACCAAATCCTTTGAATGGTGTCAGGGTGAAACTTCTCCTTGTTGACTATGAGCCCTAAAGTCTGAAAGAGAGAGATAGATTGCGTAAAGTAAATTTCAGGTTGAGGCTGGGACTTGGAGATTGCAAGTAGGGTAGTGCAATGGGTTAAACCCTTGTGCTGGCAGGACTGTGAACTGCAAGGTCAGCGGTTTGAATCCTGGGAGTGGGGTGAGCTTCCATCTGTGAGCTTCAGCTTCCCATGTGGGGACATGAGAGACGCCTCCTACAGGATGTCTGGGCATCCCCTGGGCATGGGCAACATCCTTGTAGACAGCTAGTTCTCTCACACCAGAAGTGTCCTGCATGAAAAAAAATCTTAGGAACTAAAACCCGAAGGAGTCCAGAAGACTTCTCTAGGAAACTCTAGCTTTTCTGTCAGAGGTTGACCATCAAACTACATTAAAGGACCTACAAAGCCAAGAGAAGTCTTCTATGTAGGAATCTCTAGACCTTCCAGCATAATTTTATGGTCAATCTTTGGCCAAAGTTGACCATGGGATCATGCTGGTGGACCTAGATAGAACATCTCTTCCCTGCCCACCATAATCAAAAGTTCTAGTAGATATATGTTTAGTCTTCTTAAAACTATTAATCTCCTAAAGCAATTGTATTGTCTCCCATCCTGAGATCCTTGGATGTAAGATAAGATAAGATTAATGACTTAGATGAAGGCTTAGAAGGCATGATCATCAAGTTTGCAGACGACACCAAATTGGGAGGGAGAGCCAAAACTCCAGAAGACAGGAGCAAAATTCAAAATGATCTTAACAGATTAAAGAGATGGGCCAAAACTAACAAAATGAAGTTCAACAGGGACAAATGCAAGATACTCCACTTAGGCAGAAAAAATGAAATGCAAAGATACAGAATGGGGGACGCGTGACTCGAGAGCAGTACCTGTGAAAAAAATCTTGGGGTCCTCATGGACAAGTTAAACATGAGCTGACAGTGTCATGCGGCGGCAAAAAAAGCCAATTGGATTTTGGCCTGCATCAATAGGAGCATAGTGCCTAGATCCAGGGAAATCATGGTACCCATTGCTCTATTCTGCCTTCAGTAGACCACACCTGGAATATTGTGTCCAATTCTGGGCACCATAATTGAAGGAAATGTTGAGAAGGTGGAATGTGTCCAGAGGCGGTCAACTAAAATGATCAAGGGTCTGGAGAACAAGCCTTCTGGGGAGCGGCTTAAAGAGCTGGGCATGTTTAGCCTGAAGAAGAGAAGGATGAGAGGAGACATGAGAGAAAGTCATAGGGAGGAGAGAACAAGCTTGTTTTCTGCTGCCCTGGAGACTAGGACGCAATGGAGCAGTGACTTCAAACTACAAGAAAGGAGATTCCATCTGAACATCAGAAAGAACTTCCTGACTGTGAGAGCCGTTCAGCAGTGGAACTCTCTGCCCTGGAGTGTGGTGGAGGCTCCTCCTTTGCAGGCTTTGAAGCAGAGGCTGGATGGCCATCTGTCAGAGGTGCTATGAATGCAATTTTCCTGCTTCTTGGAAGAATGGGGATGGACTGGATGGCCCATGAGGTCTCTTCCAACTCTATGATTCTATTATTCTAAGTATGGCCCCATATCTACAATATCAGCATACATGGTTTTATGTAACGAAATATATCTTCTTTAGGCGTGTTCTAGGTCCTCAGGTGGACCTCAATGGCATTCTTGGGCTGGAAGTCCTTCATTTCAAAAGGGTTCGGTATTACCCATGACTGCCCTCCATTCCCTCCAGCAAAGAAGTTTATCCGAAGGGCAAATCGGAGCCTTTAGCAGAGCCGATCCTCTTGATGCTCATTAGCCATTCCGCAGCCCCCTTCGTCCCCGTCGGCGTCATCTTTCCAGAGGAAAGATTAACGATGATAAAGCAGCAAAGGCCCAATTTTCACTTGAGCCTCCCAGCATTAGAATGATATAAATAAGAATCGTAAATCCGTTGTTGCTGATTACAGTATTCCCATGGCATCCCGAACTAGTGATGGCGGAAAGTGGATGCAGGCAACTTCTTTGTAGGGAGAGAAAGGAGGAAGGAGCATTCTGGTGATTTTTCCTTCTCCCAAAATTCCTCCATCTTGGGCTGTTTTTCCAAATTGTCATAACTGACAATCTTGGAAGCAGGAGCTCTGCAATTTTGCCTGTGTTGGATGCATGTCTGCATCCCCGAAATGGGCCAGTCCGTTCTTGGGGTGCATCTGCACTGCTGAATTAATCCAGTTTGGCACCACTTTAACTGCCAAGGCTCAATGCTATGGAATCCCATGAAGGTGAAAATCTCTTTGCAATGTAGAAATGTTAATCGCTTAACAAAAAAATAGCCTATCGACTATTAAACTAGATTAAACGTTTCTCTCTGAATGCAGACTGGGTGAGTTTTTATATTAGCTCCACTCCTTGCTGTTTAATTAAGGCTTAATCTCCCTAGTGCTGAATAGACCTTTAAAAAGAAAAACATACAGCAATAAAACACAGTTGTGTGCTGTTAAATCCTTCTTGGTTGGCTCCCATTCGTTATCCGGAATTCTGAAATTTTCCGACATTCGAAATCATCCACTTTAACAATACCTTTGCCTCCCCATGATCTCTTGTCACCCGGTATATTTTGATAATTTGAGCTTGGATTGTTGCACTCCAGGCCTAGGAACACCTATGACCACAGCACCACAACAGAGTTCAGAATACAAGCAAACAATATATTGTAGAAAAACATAAAAGTATAGGAAAAATCAGGAATAAAGAAAATAGATGTATAATCTAAAAAGGTATAGCAATAGGTGATAATCCATCAGGAGTCCAATGTTTCCTACAGATTCAAAAGTAATACAGTCCAGGAATAGCCCAAAGTCAAAAGAATAGCTTAAGTCCACAAGCAAAAGGTATACTCAGTAAAACAAAAACAGGAACATAGAAACTCCCAAAATACTTCAATCCAAAACCAACGCTTGACTTGAAACAAAAACCAGAGAACTCAGGCCTAGCTTCTCACTTGAATGCTGTGTTGCCAGAACTAACCCGTAGGTAAATAACTTGCTAGCCACCCATGAAAGCATTCTGTTTCCCATCAATTCTCTCCTCGACTTTCCCATGCAATCGCTCAGGCCAAAGATGCCTATTTTCTGCTTTGACCTGTAAACAAAGACCTTTGTTGATCTTCGTAGCACCAGGTGTTTTTTTTCTGGGAGCTTTTTGTATCACTTAGTTCTTCACCTGACTCCTTATCTAATATTGCAGTTTCTGGCTTCTCTGGCTCACGTTGAAGCCCTGCATTTTCCAAGTCAGATTTCCTACAGGGAGAAGCAGAATTCCCCTGACTTGAATCTTCATCCCTGAAAATACACTCATAGATACTTTATTTCCCCAAAAATATATTCATAGATATTCTTTTCCCCAAAAATACATTCATAGGTACTCTTTTCCCCCAAAAACACATGCTTAGATACTCTGTTTCCCTGAAAATACATTCATAGATACCCTGGTTCCGCAAAAATATATTCATAGATACCCTGTTTCCCTGAAAATACATTCATAGATACTCTGTTCCCCCAAAAATAAGACTTAACCAGAAAATAAGCCCTTGTATGATTTTCCAGGATGCTCATAATATGAGCCGTACCCCAAAAATAAGCCCCAGTTAAGATCGTCAGTCGGACAGACTCTTTTACTGGTAGTACATTCATTGCGACACACTGTGGACGTATTGAATGATAAAATCATCATATTAATATATAATATAAATATAAGGAATATTATTGACAAAATATTATGACGATGTTCCAGAAGAAGATGACAGGACTGGATTCGAATAAATGTAGGGTTTTTTTGTACATGAAGAAACGAAGAAATGTAGATTGTCATACACGAATAAATGTAGATCTTTGCACATGGAAAAAATAAAGCCCCTGAAAATGAGCCCTAAGGTGTCTTTTGGAGCAAAAAATCATATAAGTACTGGCTTTATTTTTAGGGCAGTACGGTACATACATATTTCGACTCTATTATTATTAGAAACACAACAGGATTAGTACACAACAAACAAGATCACTATGCTGGCTGTTGTATTGGAGAACACGTCAGACACTTCCCAAGTGTCTAGGACTTTGCGATGTATCATCAAATAATGCGTGTAGATCCCAGTACGGGTGGCCTTTTGCAGCTGACAGGTGGTAATTTTGTCAGCACCAATTGTGTTTAAGTGCAGGCCAAGGTCTTTAGGCATTGCATCCAGTGTGCCAATCACCACTGGGACAACCTTGACTGGCTTGTGCCAGAGTCTTTGCAGTTTGATCTTTAAATCCTCGTATTGTGCCAGCTTTTCCAGTTGCTTCTCATCAATTCTACTGTCGCTTGGGATTGCAACATTGACGATCCATACTTCGTTTTTTTCCACGATTGTGAGGTCAGGATTATTGTGCTCCAAAACCGTTAGTCTGAATTCGGAAGTCACAAAGTTGGTTGCCTTTGAAGACTGTCCGGAAGTTTCAAACGATCCAGCAGATCAACTCCTCAGCTGCGCCAGCTCCACTGGCTGCCAGTCTGCTACCGGACACAATTCAAAGTGCTGGCTTTAGCCTATAGAGCCCTAAACTGTTCTGGCCCAATTTACCTGTCTGAACGCATCTCCCCTTATGAACCATCTAAGACTTTAAGATTGTGCGGGGAGGCCCTGCTCTTGATCCCACCTTCATCACAAGTACATTTGGCAGGGACAAGAGACAGGGCCTTCTCTGTGGTGGCCCCTCGGCTATGGAACACCCTCCCTAAGGAGATTAGATCAGCTCCCTCACTCTTAACGATTCAGAGACAAGTTAAGACATGGTTATATGAGCAAGCGTTTACAAATGCAGAGTAACTGACATAGGAAATGGAATTTGGACAACATTTTTAACTAGGAGACGCTAATGATAATGATGTTGGTTTGTATTGTTCCTATTGTGGTTTTATATTGTTTTAATGCTTAATCTGTATTTTGCTATTGTGTGTACTAACATTAACTTTTTCAGGCTTGTGATCCCACCAGTTCTTTGTCACAGAAAGATGGTATTTGTGGCAGAAGTTCCAATGAATCATCTGAGCAACGGTGTTGTGCCTCTGCTTGTAGTCTGTTTGCGCGATCTTCTTGCATTATTATTATTATTATTATTATTATTATTATTATTCCTTACCTGCCTCTCCTAATGACTCGAGGTGGGTTGGAACATAGATAAAACTGATAATCATCATAAACAGATAGATAGATAAATAGATAGATAGATATTTCAATACTTATACGTGAGTATATGGCGTGTTTCTCTTCCAGATTGGAATGCATCTTCCGTTGGCTTTCCTTTGCCAAAATGTACAATTCAGTGTGAATCTTCTTCTTCCGACAGGGCCACATAGGGACGACGGCCACCAAAATCATCGACGTCTACCTCCCGCTCCATGCGAACCAGGACAAGCTGCAGCCCATGACGGTGGTGACCATCGCGAACGCCAAGGTGCACGACCTGATCGGCCTCATCTGCTGGCAGTACACAAGCGAAGGCCGTGAACCCAAGCTCAAGTAGGCCCCTTTCTTTCCTTCTTCCTTGCTTTCCCTCCCCTCTCCGTCTTTTTCCCTTCCCTTCTTTTTTCTTTCTCTTTCACCCGACTCCCCTTCCCTTCTTTCCTCTGCAGCCATCTTTGCATAATGAAATGGATTTCCACATCAATATATTTTTTTAACAGATAAATCTTGCCGGAACACCTCCGCATTTATCAATATTCCCTTCTGAGCTATGCATACATCTATATCTATTTCTCTTTCAATTAAATTACCGGGTTCTGTGTAATGACAAGCATATGAAGCCCGTGTCATAGAAATGAATCATCATTTCAAGATGCTCTACCCTTTTTCTTCCCCCCCCTTCGGGTGTCTTGTTTGTTTGTTTTTAAAGAAAGATAAATCGCAAGGGAGTCGGGTGTCACCGATATGACTAACATTTCTATGTCCAACGGGGTTTTAAACTACTCTTTAAATGGCCAAGGGTCAAAGAAGGGAGTGTATCACGACCTTCTGATGCAACTGGATTTGCTACCCAGCCCTATATTTTCACTGGCATTGTGGGCACAGGACCCCTGCGAATGTGGAAAAGTCACAAATAAAACGTCTTCTTTTGCTAACCCAAGGCAACACTGCTCTAGCAATCTAGACGTCCTCTAATACAAATCTGTCATCAGATGTTCCACCAGAAGTTGACCATAAAGTGGTCAAGAGATTCCTTGGGAGAATAATTCGGGGGTTTTCACTTTTATAGGCGGTCCTGTGGCCCTAGCCCTTGCAAATATAGAGGGCTGACTGTAATGCAAGTTAAGATAAGTTCATCCATCCACATTATAAACAATAAGGAGAACTTGGAACAAATACTTGAGTATAAGCCGAGTTTTTCAGCCCTTTTTTAGGCTGATAAAGCCCCCCTCAGCTTATACTCAAGTCAAGGTTACTTATTATTTTACTCTGTTGTTGTTATTTCATTTACATTATTTGACTCTATTATTATTATTTTAATTTTATTACATGTATTGTTTTACTCTATTATTATTATTACATTTATTATTTGACTCTATTATTATTATTACATAAATGTATTTTATTACATTTATTACTGTAATCTATTTATTATTATACTTATTATTATTATACTTATACTTACTTTATTTATTATTATACTTTATTATTATTCTCTTTATTATTGTTATTATTACATTTAGTTTTTACTCTATTATTATTACTACATTTATTATTTTACTCCATTTACTATTGTTATATTTATTAATTTACTCTATTTTTACTATTATTATTGCATTTACATTACTTTATTATTATTATTATTTTATTACATGTATTGTTTTACTCTATTTATTATTATTACATTTATTATTTTATTCTATTTATTATTATTACATTTATTATGTACTCCAGTTATTATTATTATTGTTATATTTATTATTTTACTCTATTATTACTATTATTATTGCATATACATTACTTTACTTTATTATTATTTTTATTACATGTATTATTTTACTCTATTAATACTATTATTACGTTTCTGTTATTTTACTCTATTATTAATTTATTACATTTATTATTTTACTCTATTATTATATTTATTATTTTACTCTATTAATACTATTATTGCATTTCCATTATTTTACTCTATTATTCTTATTTTATTACATGTATTATTTTACTCTATTATTATTGGAAGGATATGTAAATACATTTACATTGAAGAAGGTCAGAATAAGGGTTTAATTAGAGTTGGACAGTCTTCTCTTAAATTGCAGTTTTATGTAAATATTCAAAAACATTTAACCTACTGATGCTTCAATTAATGTCATTTTATTGGTATCTATATTTATTTTGAAATAGCTGGTGGATTTCCCACCCTGGGCTTATACTCGAGTCAATATATTTCCCAGTTTTAGGTGCCTCAGCTTATATTCAGGTCAGCTTATACTTGAGTATATACGGTACTTGGGTATTTTCAGTGACTGAGGGAGTGGGATCCCTTCCTACGAACCATCCGTTTATCAAGCCTTCAGGATACAGCAGCTTTAATATGTCTTTATTACCTGTTTGATATAATAAATACCTTTTGCTTGGAGTAAGCACTCCCGGTGAGCCGAGTTGCAACCCGAGGTTTGCGGATTAATTGGGGGGCTTGCAAATCCGATTGTCGGCAGAATATTTCACTGTCGCATCCAATCAATAACCTTGGTAAATCAACTCATTTAATTCCACCACCACCCCCCAAAAATGATCTATATAGATCAACCGACCAATTAAACAATTAGCATGTGCTTTGCTATTAATTAATTTAGGCATCCGTCAGGCAATTAAAACTTCCAAATTTGGACTGCCAAGTTTAGAAACCTGCTGCTGCTGTTTTTGGTGGTTTCGGCAACTCTTCTAAGCCCGAGAATTATTATTATTATTGCTATTATTATTATTATTATTATTATTATTATTATTATTAATGTATATCCCACTTTTATCTCTTTGAGACACAAAGCCAATGGCTTTGAAACTTGCATCTACACTGCAGAATTAATGCAGTTTCACACAACTTGACTACATGCTGTGGAATCATGGGAATTGTAGTTTGGCAAGGCACCAGTACTCTTTGGCAGTGAAGGCTAAACTCCCAGGATTCCATAGCATTGAGCCACTTCAGTTCAAAAGGTGTTGTCAAAGGCTTTCATGGCTGTGAGTCTTCCAGGCTGTATGGCCGTGATTTTGTCATTTGGGAGCGCTATGAGGGTTGAATAAAAAGTAATGCCTCCACCTTCGTAACTCCTCCACAGATGGCAGTACTGGTATGCAGCAGATACTGGCTTGTTCAGTAGACTCTCCTCTATAGTTCCATCTTGCCGGAAGCCTTAACATTGAACGGTTGTGTTGTTAAAGTGCGAAGTATGGAACCCTGTGCATACGCTCGGTTAATGCGACTCAAGCAACGCATGCAGCAGGTACTGGCTTGTTCAGTAGACTCTCCTCTACAGTTCCATTTTGGCGGGAAGCCTTAGCATTGAACGGTTGTGTTGTTTAAATGCGAAGTATGGAACCCTGCACAGACAGTCGGTCAATGCGACTTAAGCAACGCATGCGGCACGTACTGGTTTGTTCAGTAGACTCTCCTCTACAGTTCCCTTTTGGTGGGAAGCCTCAGCATTGAACGGTTGTGTTGTTAAAGTGCGAAGTATGGAACCCTGCGCAGACGATCGGTCAATGCGACTTAAGCAACGTGCAGTCATTGAACTCTTTGACAGCAGAAGATGTCACCTCAACATCTTTAAATACAATCCCCATAAACTCTTTGTCACGCAACTCAGATGTTTCCACCTCAACACCTTTAAACTTACTCACCCAATGACACACAGTACTCCCATCAACATAATCACCATAAACAGCTTGGATTCTCCAATGAATCTCCTTTGGGGTGACACCTTCTGCTGTCAAGAATTCAATGACTGCATGCTACTTAAGTCGCATTGACCGACTGTCTGTGCAGGGTTCCATACTTTGCATTTTAACAACACAACTGTTCAATGCTAAGGCTACCCGCCAAAATGGAACTGTAGAGGAGAGTCTACTGAACAAGCCAGTACCTGCCACATACGGTGCTTGAGTCATATTGACTGACCGTCTGCGCAGGGTTCCATACTTCACACTTTAACAACACAACCGTTCAATGCTAATGCTTCCTGCCAAAATGGAACTGTAGAGGAGAGTCTACTGAACAAGCCAGTACCTGCCGCATACCAGTACTGCCATCTGTTGAGGAGTTACAAAAATGGAGGCATTTCTTTCATTCAACCCTCGTAGTTGCAGGAATTTATAGTTAACCTACAATCAAAGAGTATTCTGTACTCCACCAACGATGGAATTGAACCAAACTTGGCACTCAGAACTCCCACGACTTACAGAAAATATTGGAAGGGTTTGGTGGGCATTGACCTTGAGTTTTGGAGTTGTAGTTTACTTACTTCCAGAGAGCACGGTGGACGCAAACAATGATGAATCTGGACCAGACTTGGCATGAATACTCAGTATGCCCAAATGTGAATACTGGTGGAGTTTGGGGGAATTAGACTTAATATATGAGAGTTGTAGTTGCTGGGGTTTATAGCTCACCTACAATCAAAGAGCATTCTAAACCTCACCAATTATAGAATTGGGACAAACTTCCCATACGGAACCCCCATGACCAACAGAAAATAATGTGTTTCTGATGGTCTTTGGAGATCCCTCCGACACCCCCTCGCGATCCCCCCACAAGGTTCCGACCCCCAGGTTGAGCGTTAGCAAGCATGGCTTCTCCCAAGCCATACCAATCCCCTTTGATGCCATATTCTCCCATCCCCAACAAATGTACCAATCTGAAATCCCATTGTTTTCAAAGTGTCGGATGTTCTCCTCTCTGGCATCTTGCAACTCTAATGTGTGCACTTTCTTGTCCTGCAGCGACAACGTCAGTGCTTACTGCCTCCATATTGCTGAGGATGATGGCGAGGTCGACACAGATTTCCCGCCTTTGGATTGTAACGAACCCATTCACAAGTTTGGCTTCAGCACGCTGGCCCTGGTGGAGAAGTACTCGTCCCCCGGCTTGGCAGCCAAGCAGTCGCTCTTTGTCCGAATGTGAGTCCCACGCTGGCTTTTTATATCCTGCTTTCCGTGTTATCTCTGCTTCTGTGCAACAGCCTTCCATTTCTGTGTATAGGCGGGAAATCCAACTTACAAATGACTCATAGTTAAGAACAGGGGTGAAACAACAGAAAGTGAGAGAAATATATCCCTTAGAAGGGGAATTCACTCCTGGAAGAGTTGTTATCATGGGGGAAAGGGGTCTCCAGTGAAGCATTATCTCCAGTCTTTGTTTCCACAACAAGCCAAATTTCCCAAAAAACAATTACCAAGGGACAGAAAGTGAGGTGAAATCTTCTGAACAGGGGCACAGGGGTGTTGACCCTTCTCAATGCTATTCAAAGTATTTATGTATTTATTTATTTATTTGCCATATTTATATCCCGCCCTTTTCACTCCAAAGTGTGTGTGTGTATTTGACTGGTGTTACACTTTAAAAATGTATATTTTCCGACTTATGATGGAATTGAATCAAACTTGGCACACAAAACTCCCATGACCTAGAGAAAATACTGGAAACGTTTGGTGGGCATTGACCTTGAGTTTTGAAGTTATAGTTCACCTACATCCAGGTAGCACTGTGGACTCAAACAATGATGGATTAGAACCAAGCTTGGCACTAATACTCAATATGCCCAAGTTTGGGGTAAATAGACTTTGACATTTGGGAGTTGTTGCTGGGATTTATAGTTCACCTACAATCAAAGAGCATTCTGAATTCCATCAATGATAGAATTGAACCAAACTTGGCACACATATCTCCGATGACCTACGGAACATACTGGAAAGATTTGGTGGGCATTGACCTTGAGTTTTGGAGTTGTAGTTCACTTACATCCAGAGAGCACAGTGGATTCAAACCATGATGGATTAGAACCAAGCTTGGTACTAATACTTAATATGCCCAAATGTGAATACTGGTGGAGTTTGGGGTAAATAGACCTTGACATTTGGGAATTGTCGTTGCTGGGATTTATAGTTCACCTGCAATCAAAGAGCATTCTGAACTTCACTAATAATGGAATTGGACCAAACTTGGCACACAGAACTCCCATGACCTTCAGAACATACTGGAAAGGTTTGGTGGGCATTGACCTTGAGTTTTGGAGTTGTAGTTCACTTACATCCAGAGAGCACTGTGGACTCAAACAATGGCATTAATATTCAATATACCCAAATGTGAACACTGGTAGAGTTTGGGGTAAATAGACCTTGACATTTGGGAGTTGTCGTTGCTGGGATTTATAGTTAACCTACAATCAAAGAGCATTCTGAACCCCACCAACGATAGAATTGGGCCAAACTTCCAACACAAAACCCCCATTGCTTGAAGGGACTTTCCCTCATCCCACACACATGCACCACACTTCCATATGCCGATCACGCCTGCTCTCCCCTCCCCGCTTGAAGTCTCAGAAGCAGCCCTCCCCTTGGTGGAGAGGCTGGCCAATCACATTGAAGGAGGGCTTTTAGTGGGAGGATTCACCATCTGTTTCCAAAAAGGAAGAGAAGGAGAAGTGGAGAGATCTTCAAAGGGGTTCCTAAGACCATCCAAAATCTAAGTTTTCTGATTGTCTTTTGCGACCTCTCTGATACCCCCTTGCAACACCCCCAGGTGTATTGACCCCAGATTGAGAAACACTGCTACAGATGCATAACCGTGTTAGATATCTAGGGTTTGCGCCCACAGATTGTGATGAATCTACTCTCCAACGTGACCCAGTTGGCCAAGCCAAGAGCCATGGATGAGGCTTTGGGAGCCCAGTTCCAGCAAACTTTGCCACCGTTCCAAGTCCTGCCAAGGCAAACTCTCCTCTGCTGCCCAAGTTTGTTTATCAGTGCCCAGAGGTTGGAAGTGGCCCACGGAACGTTTAATATTCCAAGCTGAGAGTGGAATGTCTTTGTAGTTATGGAGAGGAGTAAATAATTGAGTTTGATTAGGGAGAGGCACCTCATTATCCCCCTCCCCACCTGTGCCCAGCTGGTAGGGGAGGGTCGAAATGAAGCCATTAGCTGTCTCTCTTACTGGCATCTCCAAGCGCTCAGATACATCTGTGTCTTATTTTCTTTTCTGGCACAATCAGTCGCGCGAGCTAAGCAGGCATGACCGAATTTGGCAAGTTCCAAGGACTCTGGCAAAGTTACACAAGGAGAAGACGGAGGGCAGCCATCCTGGCTTTGAGCGCGGCCATTAGTCTCGCAAACGGATGGCTTTCGGGAAACCGGCGGCAGGACAAAAAGGAGTCAATGCCGTCCAATCTCGAGTGCTCAAATTCCCCCCGCAACCTGCTTTCGCTGCCGAGCAGGATTTTTCCAAGCTGGATCTCGCTGAACATTTGCCGCCACCTAAACGCGGCTGGCAAACGGAAACCTGGGAGTTTCCATGCAAAAGAGGAAATTGGGTGGCATTGTGGGAAGTGGAATCAGGCCAGATCTCGGTGTGGATCTCTGTTGGGTTGGCAGGATCACTAGGTAACTCTCAACTTGCCATTAACGTAACCTGAACTGCTTCACAGGAACGTTGTGAAGCCAGACTCATCTCCCACAAGAATAACAGCAACTTCAACATGCCATATGTATATGAAGAAGCGCACTTTGAAGGACTGCCTTAACCCTATACACGGGAAACTCCTAAAGACCAAATACTTGTTCAGCAGCGTTTGATCCTGATTATTTTCATCCTGATTACTTTAAATTGGAGTTTGGGTGACATGTTTACCAGATGTCCTCGGACTCCCATTCCTAGCGAACAATGTTAGTAGACCCACACATTTGCCCCATCCTGCTTTAGCCGAGCTGTGGGCCCTCCTTTGCTTTTCCTGTACTGGTTGTGACCTTGTTATTTGGGGATCTTGTGACAAGTCCCCAAGTTGCATAAGGAAAACACTCAAGCAGGGGCTAAAACCCTTCCTCAACCTGTACGATCCCTTCGATCTTCTGGGGAGGCCCTCCTCTCGCCCCTTCCTCTATCACAAGCACGACTTGTGGGAACGAGGGAGAAAGCCTTCTCCGCTGTGGCCCCCTGACTTTGGAATTCACAACCTGGTGAGATTAGGCAAGCCCCCACCCTAGCAGCCTTTAAGAAAGATCTGAAAACTTGGCTCTTCCGATGTGCCTTTGGAGAGTGACCATTCATCCCACTTCTGTTTGTTCCACCAACAGTGTTGCCCCTATGATGCACTTTCTCCCATCCTAAACTGAAAGCCTAACCCCACTGTTCATCCTTTTGGGCTTCTCTCCTGTGCACTTTTTCTACTCCTACCTCTTCCAGGGTTTTATCATTTTAGCTTGTCCATGTGGCCGGCCCATTGTGTCCGATTTTATATTATGTTATTTTGCTTTGTTTACTTTATTCTGCTACTGTATGTATTTATTGTGATGTAATTTTTGTTGTTTTTTGTTGTTTGCATTTTGTATTTTATTTTGCTGTGTTGCATCTTTGGGCTTGTCCTCATGTTATCCGCCCGAGTTCCCCTCGGGGAGATGGTGGCAGGGCATAAATAAAGATTATTATTACTATTACTATTATTATTATTATTATTATTATTATTATTATTTAAAACACAACAAGATTAGTCCACAGCAGACACTCTGATGGCTGTTGTATTGATCACACGTCGGACAGTTTCCAAGTGTCGAGGATTGTGTGATATATCGGCAAATAATGCGTGCAGATCCCAATAATAATAATAATAATAATAATAATAATAATTATTATTATTATTATTATTACAGTTAGGAAAGAGTTATTTTATACTTAAACTGGATAACCGCATGGATAGACCGTGTTTAATTGTTTACCCAGTAGATAACAAGAGTTGAGATCATCCAAAAAGCCAGTGAAGCTGGGCTAAAGGCCAGGAGCTCACCTTGACCCAGGCTTCAAACTGTCAGCCTTTCGGTTGGCAAGATTTACTGGCGGTTAACCTGCTGTGCGAAAGCGTGTCCTCAAACTACAATAGTTTCAAATGACAGAAAAGGAGATTCCAGTGAACATTAGGACATCTGTAGAGATACCAAGGTGTTTGTTTATAAAGCTATTGTCCTCTTAACCCTGCTCTATGCCTGCGAGATGTGGACTGTCTACAGATGTCACATGCAACTCCTGGAACGATTTCATCAGCGCTGCCTCAGGAAAATCCTGCAAATCTCTTGGGAAGACAAGCGGACAAACGTCAGCGTGCTGGAAGAAGCAACGACCACCAGCACTGAAGCAATGGTCCTCCGCCATCTACTCCACTGGACCGGCCACATTGTCCGGATGCCCGACCACCATCTCAAAAAACAGTTGCTCCACTCCGAACTCAAGAACAGAAAACAGAATGTTGGTAGGCATGTAAAAAGATTGAAAGATGGGCTCAAAGCCAACCTTAAAAACTCTGGCATCGACACTGAGAACTGGGAAGCCCTGGCCCTTGAGCTCTCCAGCTGGAGGTCAGCTGTGACCAGCAATGCTGTAGAATTTGAAGAGGCATGAATGGAGGGCGAAAGAGAAAAACATGCCAAGAGGAAGGCACATCAAGCCAACCCCGACCGAGACCACCTTCCGAAACCAATGCTGAAGATGCAGATCAAGAATAGGGCTCCACAGTCACCCACAGACCCACCGTCAGGACACTGATCTTGGAAGACTATCCTACTCAGACAACGAGGGATCGCCTAAGTAAATAGGAAGAACTTCCTGACTGTGAGAGCTGCTCAGCAGTGGAACTCTCTTCCCTGGAGTATGTGGATGCTTTTAAACAGAGGTTGGATGGCCATCTGTCGGGGCTGCTTTGAATGTGATCTTCCACGAGGTGTCTTCCAAGTCTAGAATTCTATGATTCTTATTCAGCGAGTCAGTTTAGCTACAAGAGACGATAGCAGAGGCCTAGCTGTGGCAACTCTGCTTCTCCCTTCCCTGTGTTGACTTTCCCAATCCAATTTTGCAAACCTCATTCTGCAAAACTTTTCTGCAGAAACAGGCCGCTCTTGCCTTAGCCTTTCTTCCCGTCCTTCTTTTCTCTTAATGGATTTGCCCAAGCCTAGTCCCAGGGTGAAGCAACCCGCGTTTTCCCCCCTCGAGGGATTGGAGTCCTCCTCGCTTCTCTCTCTCTCCCTTTCTCTTTTCCCTTCATTTTCCCTCTCCTGAACCTTGCCACCCTGGCTCCGGCATCGAGGCTGTAAAGGAAGATGGAAAGCCAAGTTACCTCAGAATGATCACTATCATTAACATTCACGGGGGGTTCACTCATCATTCCTGACTGCACCGACATGGCAGCCGCTATGAAGCGTCCACAGGTGTAGCGCGATGATACATATTACATTGTGCCACAATGGATTTATGTATTCTGTAACAAAAGAAAAGTGTAATGAAAAAATACAGAAGGTAATCCTTTATTCCTCCGCCGCGCAATTTATCAGTAATGCCGGCGGATGATAAGTGCCAGGGATTTTCCTTTGCTTGATTTAACCTTGTCACCCAGGTATGTTTTCGTAAAATGATTGGGAAGGAAGAGGGTTAGGGCAAAGCCGGCTCAAGGAAGGGTTCGGGTTCGTTTCCTGGCCCAATTAAATGCCTTTTTTAAGAGACTCTACTTGGCAAAGGGGCGAGGCGATCGCTTCACCCGGAGAGGTTTCCCGTCTTACCTCCCTCAACTCATAACTCACGCAAAGCGGCTCAGAACTTACCTAAGGAAATGAAGCTTCAACCTATTATATTTATTTATATACTTGCTCCCTACGTTTTGGCATGGCCCAATAGCCAGGGCTCAGTGGAGGGCTATCCTTACTTACTTAGTCAATCCCTCGTTGTCTTGAGTAGGATAATCCTCCAGGGTGGGTCTGTAGGTGACCATAGAGCCCTATTCTTGACCTGCATCTTCTCCCACAGTTTCCAGGTGGAAGACGGTCTCACTCAGGATTGGCTTGATGCGCCTTCCTCTTGGCACGTTTCTCTCTTTTGCCCTCCATTCGTGCCTCTTCAAATTCTACAGCATTGCTGGTCACAGCTGACCTCCAGTTGGAGTGCTCAAGGGCCAGGGCTTCCCAGTTCTGGGTGTCTATGCCAGAGTTTTAAAGGTTGGCTTTGAGCCCATCTTTCAATCTCTTTTCCTACCCAACAACATTCCGTTTTCCGTTCTTGAGTTCGGAGTAGAGCAACTGCTTTGGGAGATGGTGGTCGGGCATCCAGACAACGTTGCCGGTCCAGCGGAGTTGATGGCGGAGGACCATCGCTTCAGTGCTGGTGGTCTTTGCTCCTTCCGCCACGCTGACATTTGTCCGCTTGTCTTCCCAGGAGATTTGAAGGATTTCAGCACTGATGGAATCGTTCCAGGAGTTGCATGTGATGTCTGTAGACAGTCCATGTCTTGCAGGTGTTTAGCAGCGTCCATGGATCAAGATGTGAGAGGAAGTCATGGGGAGCAGCGGGGAGCAAGCTCATTTTCTGCTGCCCTGGAGACTAGGACGCAATGGAACAATGGCTTCAAATGACAGGAAAGGAGATTCCACCTGAACATTAGGAAGAACTTCCTAATTAGGAGAGTTGTTCATCAGTGGAACTCTCTGCCCCAGAGTGTGGTGGAGGCTCCTTCTTTGGAGGCTTTGAAACGGAGGCTGGATAGCCATCTTTCGGGGGGTGCTTTGAATGTGATTTTCCTGCGTCTTGGTAGGAGGTTGGACTGGATGGCCCACCAAGTCTCTCCCAACTCTATGATTCTATGTTTGCATGGGTCAGAGGCTTTGTTAAAAGGTTTTTTACAACAGGAGGAAAACAATTGGAGAGATTTTTATTTATCGTGTCAGGAGCAAACCAAATAATTGTATTGCATTTTTTAACAAACAAACAAACAAAACACAAAGCTTGGTAGTTGATTAAATGTCCTTTGACCGGTATCTGGCCACTTGGAATGCCTCTGGTGTTGCTGCAAGGAGGTCCTCCCTTGTGCATGTGGTAGGGCTCAGGTTGCATTGCAGCAGGTGGTCAGTGGTTTGCTCTTCTCCACACTCGCATGTTGTGGATTCCACTTTGTGGCCCCATTTCTTAAGGTTGGCTCTGCATCTCATGGTGCCAGAGCGCAGTCTGTTCAGCGCCTTCCAAGTCACCCAGTCTTCTGTGTGCCCAGGAGGAAGTCTCTCATTCGGCATCAGCCATTGATTGAGGTTCTGGTTTTGAGCCTGCCACTTTTGGACTCTCACTTGCTGAGGTGTTCCAGTGAGTGTCTCTGTAGATCTTAGAAAACTATTTCTTGATTTAAGTCATTGACGTGTTGGCTGATACCCAAACAAGGGATGAGTTGGAGATGTCACTGCCTTGGTCCGTTCACTATTGGTTGCTACTTCCCAGCGGATGTCAGGTGGTGCAATACCAGCTAAAGAGTGTAATATCTCCAGTGGTGTAGAGTGCAGACACCCCGTAATGATGCGGCATGTCTCATTAAGAGCCACATCTAGTGTTTTAGTGTGGTGAGATGTGTTCCACACTGGGCATGCATACTCAGCAGCAAAGTAGCAAAGCACAAGGGCAGATGTCTTCACTGTGTCTGGTTGTGATCCCCAGGCTGTGTCAGTCAGATATTGTTTCTAGCGCCCACTTTTTGCTTGATATTCAGGCAGTGCTTCTTGTAGGTCAGAGAGAGATGGAGCACAAAGGAGAAAGAGAGAAGAAGAATTTGTGGACAGATGGGCCATAACAAGCAAAAGGAGACAAGAAGGCGGAACAACTGGAGATTCAACTGTCGAGATTAGAGCGGGAAGTTTGCAATCCTGATCTTTTATAGGAGCCTGAAACATTGCCTGACTGTACAGAGAAGTGCAGACGGTTGAATGTTTGCCCCCGGAGCCTCAGGAAACCAGCCGAGACGGGCGTGATGGACTGTTCTCCGAGCAGCCTTCCTACCTCCCCCAGGCTCAAGACCCCGGTTGTCAGCCCTCCACTGGCTCTTCCAAGATTGACGCTGCTGTGGCCCCAACCTGGCCCCGCGCCAGAACAAACATCCCAGAGTTTACAGTTTCAGGCTGCACATTATATTCTCGAGATCTTGCCAAGGCCTCACTTACTGAAATAGTTCCACTAAATATAGTCAAACGCGGGGCTTTCTCTTTCCCTCTTCTCCCCCACCCCAGTGGTGTCTCTGGCCCATGCCTCCCACCCCTATGCGCACGTTTCTTCATATTTCGCTTTGATCAGTTAAATAAACTTGTAAAGATCAGTTCTGGGACGGCCTCCAGGTTTAGAGGTAAAGGATGGCCGGGGTTTTTGCCTCGGAGGAGTTGGAGCAATTAACTTGACGGCTTTCAGGCTGAGGAGCTCAACTCCAGACCCTGTCCAAATTCATACACATTTAAATTTGCACCCCTCGCTTTGTTTGCTTTTGTTTTTCTCCCAGAAGTGGCCGACATATTCACAGAGATGCTAGGCTTGGGGGCTATTAGGGATCTTTCCATAAATGCGACCAGATCCTATTCACGCTCCAAGTGAATAGGATCTTCGTGGTCACCAAAGCAGGATCATTGCACAAGAGGCTTATCTTCCAAAGGTTTGAGGGAAACCTAAAGTTTTGTAGAGCAATGTATCGTCTGAGGATGCCTGCTACCTTGGCAGCTGCCTCTCCACAAAAGTCAACATTGACACTGAAATACAACACTGCCTGAGCTCTGCAAGTGCAGCTTGTTTCTGAATGAAGCAGAAAAATGAATGAAGCAGGTTCCAGTTGTGTGTCAGTGAGAATCATGAATGCATTGCGATGACCCTTGGCCGACTTGGCCTCTCGCTTACTAGCTAAGTGGGAACTTCTCCGGACCCTTAATTGCAGGTGATCTTGCCTGCTCATTAATTCATTATCTTCTTCAAAGCTCTCTAATCCCTTATCTTGGTTTACCAGCTGGGCTGGATCATCATGGGAAGGCAAAGGAGTCGAAGACATCTCCACCTAGCCATGTGGGAATTCACTCCCGTTATCAGTCTCACTGACATTCTTTTCCCCTGAGAACTGATTTGTTGTTTCCCCTTCTGCAGCCTCACCTTCAACCCTGTCTGAGTGAACAGAAATCTGTAACCCATCATCCTCCTTAACAGGAAACTCTGGCTCACAAGACCCACAGGTCTCAGCTTCAGACTCAGAGTCAAACTGAGTCACAACAGATGGTTTTTCCCGTAATAGGCAGTAAGAGCACCTAAAGCTTCAGAGAGCTTTTGTTCAACCATTTCAAAGCTTCCAGCTTGTGTGGTGATGGCATGATCGTCAGCATAGATGAAACTATCTGTCCCTTCTGGCCGTGGCTGATCATTTGTGTAAACGTTAAACATGGATACAGCAAGACTTGCAATGAAAAGGTTAAAAAGTGGTAATTGTTTCATCCGAAACAGCATTTCTCTAGTGGAAAGCTCATTTCTGTGTACGAGCAGAAGGGCGGGAGGAAAAGAGATCTGTTGCTTCCTTGCCCTCATTATGATTTTTCTCTGGAAACTATGGAAAATTAAGATCCTAGACTTCTTTGGTTTGATCCCACGCCATTCTTGTCCTGTTTCCAATGTTTAAAAATGTCCTTCTGGACTGCACCAGAGGCATTTCCAGTTTACCATTGTGTTCTTGCAATGGCAAACAGGATTCCTCAAAGGTTGTTGTTGTTGTGTTCCTTCATGTTCTTTCTGACTTACGGCAACCCTAACTATTGAAGGGTTTTTTGCAATATGTGTTCAGAAATGGTTTTGTTTTTGCTTTCCTCCGAGGATGAGATTTACCCAAGGTCACCCAGTGGGTTTCCATCCAAAGATTCTTCTTTATCACCAATCTTAAAATGCAAATGCTTTTTGAAAAACATTTTGTGCAAACGTAAAACTTGGGAGTTTTGTTCGACAGGACTCAGGTTCTGGTCTTAACAGGATTTAAGCGACTCCCCAAATATTCTGGAATTAAATCTATGGCTGTGCAGAAACTGGAGGGCAAGGCATTTCCTCACTCCCATCAATTTTGCTGCCTTTTATTTCAACTCTGCCTGAGCCTCTTTGGAGATCGGCTTTCTTTCTGCAGCTCAGCTCATTTTCTTAATGTTTACTTTGGAGTTTGGCCGAGCACCATGAGACGCACCACCATGTGCTGTGCAGCCTTGAGTTTTCAAACTTTGTCCTCTTGAGCTGTCTTAAATGTCAGGGAAAGGTTTAGGCTGTTCAACATCCAGCCGAAGCCAAAAAGGATCACAATTTATTAAGCTGGAGGCGAAGAGGAGGGGAGGAAGGGGTGCTGGAGCCAAATCTCCCCAGCCATATTATTTTTTGACAAGGGTGGGAGAGGGGGAAAGACTACCCTATACAAGTACTCCAAGGCCATTAGGTAAAAATAAAGTGAAAAGCAGAGAGAGAGGCATTTCATCCTATTACATATTTAGGTTCCAGTTGAATTTAAATTTCATTATTGAATAGGTCTGACAGAGGAACCTTATGCATACCTTAGTTCAGGCATGGGCAAACTCAGGCCTGGGGTCCAGGTGCGGCCCCTTGGGCCCTTTTCTCAGGCCCTTCTCTCTCTCACTATCCTATCCTTCCTTCCTTCACTTTTTCTTTTTCTCTTTCCCTTCCATCCTTTTGTCCTTCCTTCTCTCTCTCTCTTCCCTTCCTTTTTTCCTTCCCTCCCTTCCTCCCTTTTCTCTTTCCTTCTTTCTTCCCTCCCTCTTTCTCCTTTCCTTCCACCCTTTTGCCCTATCTTCCTTCTCTTTACTTCCTTTCCTTCCCTTCCACCCTTTTGTCTTTCTTTCCTTCTCTCTTTCCTTCCTCCTTACCTCCCTTACTTCCACTCTTTCATCCTTCCTTCCCTCTTTCCTCCTTCTCCCCCTCTTTCTCCTTCCCTCCTTCCCCTTTGTCTTTCTTTCCTTCGCTCTTTCCTTTATTCTTTCCTTCCTTCCATTCATCCTTCACTCCACCCCTTCCTTTTCTTTTTCCTTCCTCCTTTCCTTCCTTCCATCCATCCATCCATGCATCTTTCCACCGTGCCATTCTTCCTTCCTTCCTTTCCTTTTATCTTTCCTTCCTTCCCTCTTTCCTCCCTCCTTCTCTCTCCTTTATCCTTCCCTTCCTTTGTTCCATCCTTCTTTTTACCCCTTTCTTCCTTCTCTTTTTCCTTCACTTCTTTCCTTCCATTCTTCCCTTCCACCGTTCCTTCCTTCCTTCCTTCCTTCCTTCCTTCCTTCCTTCCTTCCTTCCTCCTTTCCTCCCTCCTTCCCTCCCTCCCTCCCTATTTTTCCTTCCATCCTTTCCTCCCTCCCTTTCATTCTTCCTCCCTTCACTCTTTCCTTCCTCCTTCCCTCACTCTCTCCCTCCCTTCCTTCCTTCCTCCTTCCCTCCCTTCCCTTCCTTCCTTCCTTCCTTCCTTCCTTCCTTCCTTCCTTCCTTCCTTCCATCCATCCTTCCTTCCTTCCTTCCTTCCCTCCCTCCCTCCCTCCCTCCCTCCCTCCCTTCCATCAATACAGTACAAAACTTTATTACATTCACTGACCAACACAAAACGGGTCACAAGCGCTGTGGGAGGGGAACACTCAGCTTCCATCACTGGAATAGATTAGAGGTTCCAAAACAGGTCCTGCTGTCTTGGGCTTCAACTTCTAAATGTCCCAGTCACCTTGATCAAGAGTTAGGAATTCTGGGAGCTGAAGTTCAAAACATCTGGATAAGCCAAAGTTTGGGAAACTAGATCAAAGTTTGAGACTAGATCAGTGACTTGAAGGATCTTGAAGGAACTAGATATCCTCAGTGTCCCTTTGTGCTGAGCCACGCTTGTTCGTTCTTCATCTTCCCCAATGTCGAGGTCTTTGATGCCAGTGACATGACTTAGAATCATTCCAGTTGTTAGAGAGGTAAGGTTGGTGGTGATGTTTTGGTCGTCCCAACTAGAGTAAACCCATCCAATTGATTATTGAGTAGCGAGTCAGTGCATAGTTAAGTTCCATTGATCCATGGGTCTACTATAGTCAAGAGGAACAACAGGTCTTGGGCCAATATTTTGCCCCATTCCTTTACTTCTGCCCTGGTCATCTGTCAGTGCTTTCAGAACAGCTCAGTGTGTCAGGAGGAAAACAAAGCCCTTGTTGTAACATGCAACACAAATAAGCAATTAAGGAAAAGCAACAATTGAAAACAAATGAAGCTCTGAAAGGTGCTTCTGGGCTGATCTCGTCCATCTTGCCAGATAGCTCTCATTTTTCTCTGGGTCCAAGGCAGTACCTGGATCCCCGAGCGACAGGTGTGAGGGACAACTTCCAGATGTGGAAACCTCATCTGTTGCAGCTCCGGCAAACTCCTTTGGCACCTTGAAAGACAAACAGTTGCATTGCCACTTGAGCGCTTACGAGTCCCTGCTCCATCTATACTCTGTGATACAGGTTGAAAATCATTGTCCTAATACAAATGTCAATTGGTCTAGGCCAAAATCAAAGAGGGTGCATCAAATGGAACTAGGTGTCCTTGTAAAGGATTGATGTGCGCCCATTCATCTGTTGGGACTTGTGGGAGTTGAAGTCCAGGGCACTTGAGGGCACCACTTTGCCATGGCTCAGTGCTGGGGAGTCCTGGGAGTTGTACTTTGGTGAGGCACAAGCAGCCTTTAGCAGGAAAGGCTAAAGACCTTGTGAAACTACAGCTCCCGTGATTCCATGGCTTTGAGCCATGGCAGTTAGGGATGTTGTCAAGCTGCACTCATTGGATACACCCCGAAATGTTTTGGATTTCGAATCCCACCCCCCAGTTTTTGGGTGTGCATGTTCCTACATATTGAATTCTCAGATATGGGAACCAAGTCTAATATAATAATATAAGTACAATATGATAATATTTAACAATTATCTATCTATCTATCTATCTATCTATCCACACTCAGGAATATTTTGGATTTCAAATCCCACTCCCCAGATTTTGGATGTGCATGTTCCTACATAGTGAATTCTCAGAGATGGGACCCAAATCTAAAATAATATCAGTACAATATAATAATATTTAATAATTATCTATCTATCTGTCTTATCTATACACACCCCGGAATGTTTTGGATTTCAAATCCCACTCCCCAGATTTTGGATGTGCATGTTGCTACATAATGAATTATCAGAGATGGGAACCAAGTCTAATATAATAATATAAGTACAATATAATAATATTTAATAATTATCTATCTATCTATACACGCCCTGGAATGTTTTGGATTTCAAATCCCACTCCCCAGGTTTTGGATGTGCGTGTTCCTACGTAATGAATTCTTGGAGATGGGAACTAAGTCTAATATAATAATATAAGTACAATATAATAATATTTAATAATTATCAATCTATCTCTCTATCCACACCCCAGAATGTTTTGGATTTTGAATCCCATCCCCCAGATTTTGGATGTGCATGTTACTACATAATGAATTGAGATGGGACCCAAGTCCAATGTAAAATATAAGTACAATATAATAATATATAATAATTATATTCTATCTATCTATCTATCTATCTATCTATCTATCTATACATCTATCTATACCAGTATTTCTCAGCCTTTCTAATGCTGCAACCCCTTAATACAGTTCTTCATGTTGTGGTGACCCCCAAACATAAAATTATTGTACATTCCTACTTCATAACTGTCATTTTGCTACTGTTATGAATTGTCATGTAAATATTTCATACACAGGATGCATTTGATTATGTATGCATTTGATTATGTCATTTGTGTGTTGAAGTTGCTGGGATTTATAGTTCACCTGCAATCAAAGAGCATTCTGAACTCCTCCAACAATGGAATTGAACCAAGCTTGGTACACAGAACTCCCATGACCAACAGAAAATACTGGAAGGGTGGCATTGACCTTGAGTTTGGGAGTTGTATTTCACCTACATCCAGAGAGCACTGTGAACTCAAAGAATGATGGATCTGGACCAAACTTACCATGATTTTGTCATTTGGGAGTTGTAGCTGAAAGGATGTATATTTCACCTATAATTGAAGAGCACTGTGAACCCAGCCCACAATGGATCTGTACCAAACTTGGCACACTACCTACATAGCTAACATTTAATACTGGTGGGGTTGGGGCTGGCTGTTTTTGAATTCTGGGAGTTGTAGTTCACCAACACCAAAAAGGAAGAAAAGGACAGGAGGAGAGATCTTCAGCCTTCTCTGTCAAAGGGGTTCCTAATACCATCAGAAATATTTGTTTTCTGGTGGTCTTTGACAACCCCTCTGAAACCCCTCTCGTGACCCCCCCCCCCCGCCGGGGTCCTGACCCCCAGGATGAGAAACACTGATCTATACACACTCAAACAAACAATGACCCCCCCCCCCCCCCCCAAACTCCACCAGTGTTAACATTAGGGCATATTGAGTATTCCTGCCAAGTTTGGTCCAGATCTATCATTATTTGAGTCCACAGTGCTCTCCAGATGTAGGTGAACTACAACTCCCAAACTCAAGGTCAATGCCCACCAAACCCTTCCAGTATTATCTGTTGGGAGTTCTGTGTGCCAAGTTTGGTTCAGTTTAATCACTGGTGGAGTTCAGAATGCTCTTTGATTGGAGGTGGACTATAAATCCCAGCAACTACAACTCCCAAATGACAAAATCAATTCCCTCCGCAAACCCCACCAGTATTCAAATTTGGGCATATCAGGTATTTGTCCAAGTTTGGTCCAGTGAATAAAAATACATCCTTCATATCAGATATTTACATGACAATTCATAACAGTAGCAAAATAACAGTTATGGAAGTAGCAACGAAAATAATGTTATGGTTGGGAGTCACCACAACAGGAGGAACTGTATTAAGGGGTCGCGGCATTAGGAAGGTTGAGAAACACTGGGCTGTATGGAGCATGCAAACTTTGTCTCCAAGGAAATGGCTCAAAAAGAACAACCCCCAGTGTCTTATCAGTCTTGATTTTGGGGTGTGTATCTTCTTCCTCCATCCTTCCATCCCTGGCATTAAAAACCTCCAGATAACCATCGCAAGGGCTTTTGCCTGCCACAAGCTGCCCTCTGGTGACCATTTTTTGCAAAAAACGTGGGATGCATTCTTCAAACACATGTATCTCTCTTTGTGTGTGTGTGTGCGTGTGTGTCTCATTGGCTCCCTTTTCCATCTCTTGCAGAAATGCTGCGCATGGTTTCTCACTTATCCAGGTGGACAGCATGAAGGTCACCATGAAGGACGTCTTGCAGAAGGCCTTGAAGCGGAGAAAAGGATCCCAGCGCAGCTCAGGTGGGAGCTCTTTTTGCGCTCGAGGAGCATTCAATTGCCTGGCTTTTTAAAAAGATATCTATTTGCTGCTTGCGCTTGTCATGGAAAAGCACTAACTATTTTCAGACATGGGGTCTGCACACCCTCCAGGTGTTTTGGACTTCAACTCCCACCATTCCTAACAGCCGGTAGGCTGTTAGGAATGGTGGGAGTTGAAGTCCAAAACACCTGGAGGGCCAAAGTTTGCCTCATGCCTGCTTTACAAGCATATAATAGATCGTAGCTGTGAGTGCCCTAGGCATTGCCCCAAACCCAGTTCCTGATTTCTGTGACCCATTTTGCTGGCTAGTTGAGGTCCACCTGCAGTGAATGAGACATGTAAGTGAGCCTTTGCTTTTCTTACTTCAAAGAAAAATTGTCCATAGAAAGTGTGAATCTAGACAAGAAATCCATTCCTGTGTTGTTGAAGGTTTCCTGGCCAGAATCACTCAATCGCTGTGAGTTTTCTGGGCTATCTGGCCATGTTCCAAAAGTATTCTCTCCTGACCTTCCATCCACATCTATGGCAGGCATCCTGAGAGGTTGTGAGGTCTTTCCAATGCAATTTTTCTGAATCATCACCCCAAATAACCATACCTAATCTAATAATGTCCAAAAACCGATTTGTAACCTTTAGGTACTAATGTTGGAGAGTAGTCCCTGGTCAAAGTGGTCCCTGGTCAAAGTAGTTCATGGTCAATTGATCCCTGGCCAAGTGGTCCCTGGTCAAAGTAGTTCCTAGTCAAAGTGGTCCCTCGTCAAAGTGTTCCCTGGTCAAAGTGGTTCATGGTCAATTGATCCCTAGTCAAGTGGTTCCTGGTCAAAGTGGTCCCTGGTCAAAGTGGTCCCTGGTCAATTGATCCCTGATCAAGTGGTCCCTGTTCAAAGTGGTCCCTGGTCAAAGTGGTTCCTAGTCAAAGTGGTCCCTGATCAAAGTGGTCCCTAGTCAAAGTGGTTCCTGGTCAAAGTGGTTCATGGTCAATTGATTTCTGGTCAAAGTGGTCCCTGGTCAAGTGATCCCTGATCAAAATGGTCCCTGGTCAAAGTGACTAGGGACTAGGGAAGTGGTCCCTAGTCAAGTGATCCCTAGTGAAGTGGTCCTTGGTCAAAGTGGTTCCTAGTAAATTGATCCCTAGTCAAGTAGTCCCTAGAAGTGGTCCCTAGTGAAGTGGTCAAGTGATCCCTAGTGAAGTGGTCCTTGGTCAAAGTGGTTCCTAGTCAATTGATCCCTAGTCAAGTGGTCCCTGGTCAACTTGGTCCCAGGTCAAGTGATCCCTGGTCAAAGTGGTTCCTGGTTAATTGATCCCTGGTACGTGGTCCTTGGTCAAAAAAAGGTTGGGAACCACTGATCTAAAGTAATTTACATGTCACATTCAGTCATTTACATGTCACATAAAGTCATTTACACGCCCCCACCAGTTGCGCCTGCAATGGAGGTGGGAGTGTGAGCAGGCCCTCTCCAGATGATCGAAGAGATTATGTGAGTTATTACACAGAAATGCGGTCACGCAGGTAGGCGGGTCCCAAACCGTTCAGGGGTTTGTAGGTAAGAACCTGCACCTTGAATTGGGACTGGAAAATGAAGCCAGTGGAGCTTCTGAACAGGAGGGTTGACCGCTCTCTGTAAGAAGCACCAGTTATTAACCTGGCTGCCGCCCATCGTACCAATTGAAATTTACGGGCCTTTAGACACACCCAACGGTTAAGAAGTATGAAATCTTGTGGCCTCGCCTCTTTTAATTGTGGTGTGATGGCAGCCCTGTCGGGTTCTTTTGCTCGCCCCTGTTCACATTAGCAGGTATGTCCTTAAAGCCCCAAGGCTACGAAAATCTCTCTCGACATCGAGAAATAATTACGGTGAGAGATGGCGCGGGGTCTTGTCATGCCACAAAGAACCTTAATATCAGCCTGTCTATGGACTAGGTACTGATAAGCATCTTGTCTTGATTGAATGAATGGAGCACTTCTCATTCTCTCTCTTTCTCGACTCCTCCATCCCTTTTAGTTTTAACTGCGATGAGAAAAAGGAACATAATTCCCCACCCAGGGTTCTGTTTGGAAAAAGAAAGTCGTGGCGCCCCATTCTTTCCTCTCCCCCTCCTTCCTTCCTTTCTTCTTCTCCAAACGAGTCTATAATCTGTCACAGATTTAATTAGCTATCTTCAGATGAAAGCTGAAGTTTTAATAAAAGTTAGAAGAGATAACACAGCGAAGGACACGGATGAGCTGTCTCAAGGCCATATTCGCAGGGAACGATAAGAGCCGTAAAAAATGGCAGTGGAGAGCAATTGAATGAAGCAATGAAAATCTGATTCTCGTAAAAGAGAGAGAGAGGGAAGGAAGGAAGGAAAGAAAGCCGGGCTGGTAGGGGCGGCTGTGGATGAGAACCTGCTAGCGTCGGCAAGCCATTTGGCCCCTCGCCAGGCATCATCCTTCACCCTCGGCTGTTGGCGGCTCGGTCCAGATGTGCCAGCCGCACGTCCCCGGCTTTTGCCAGCTGACTGCGCCGTTTGATAACCGGCTCTCCGGATGCCCATCGCTGGCCGCAGAGATAGAATTAGATGGTGATGATCTTCCCACAAGTTGGGAGAGGAAACAATGCATATAAATCTTGATTTCATCTCAGCGTGAGAAGTCTTTATCCATCATCACTCATAATGAACAAGTCGTTAGCCGGGATGAATGGTGTTCGGCTTCTACTCCCCCCCCCCCCCCCCACATACACCTTCACACCTCCCCACCCCCCATTTGTTCCCTTATTTTTTTTCCTGGATGACTTTTATCTCTTTCCTAAGGGTCACGTCCCTGTCCCTCCATCTCTCTTTCCCTCCCATTTCTCATGCAGAACTCATGGGTACAGCTGGAGTGTTTGCGTAGCCAAACTGTGAGGTTGCCCTCTTGCCTTGCAGATTAGGAGCGGCATCGTTTTGCTGCTGCTTGTCTTCTGGTTCCGATGATTTTGGGCTCTTCTTTATGCCTTCATCAAGACGTTCCCGGCTTGGCGTTTCCGGATGTCAAGTTGGACCCTAGCCAGCAGCATCAAAATCCTGGTTCATTGACACTGAGGGGCTAGGAGGAATATAATATGTTGTTGAAGGCTTTCGTGGCTGGAATCTCTAGGTTGCTGTGAGTTTTCCGGGCTGTCTGGCCATGTTCCAGAAGCATTCTCTCCTGACGTTTCATCCACATCAGTGACAGGCATCCTCAGGTTGTGAAGTCTGTTGGAAACTAGGGAGGTGGGGTCTATATAATAATAATAATAATAATAATAATAATAATAATAATAATAACAACAACAACAACAACAACAACAACAACAACATAATCCAGAGCAGAAGAGAAAACTAGCAAAAATAAGGCTCTCCATGGACAGTTGCTGGGAAAAATTGAAAGCCAAACTGACAAAGAAAAAACATTGCTGTGGCTCACAAATGGAACTCTAAAAAAAGAGATGAGGGGCCTGATTTTGGCAGCCCAAGAACAAGCCATTAGAACAAATGCCATCAAAGCCAGACAACGATCCATACTTGGTTTTTTAACACGATCGTCTTGTGCTCCAAATCTTTGTCTGAATTTGGAAGTCCCAGAGTAGTTTGACATGTTCATTTTCAGGGTTTTGATCCCACCAGTTCTTTGTCGCAGATGGTATTTGTGGCACAAGTTCCAATGGATCATCTGAGCAATGGTGTTGTGCCTCTGCTTGTAGTCCACCAAGTCGACAACAGATCCCAAATGTAGACTCTGCAAGGAAGCAGATGAAACAATAGATCACATCTTCAGCTGCTGCAAGAAGATTGCGCAGACAGACTACAAGCAGAGGCACACCATTGCTCAGATGATTCTCTTTCGTTTCGCTTTTCGTTTCGTCCGAAAATGGCTCTTTCATTTCGTGCCTTCCGAATGGATTGTACGAAATGAATACCCGAATGAAACAAATACTGTGCACTAGTCTATTAGCTACTTACTTACTTAGGCGATCCCTCGTCTGACTAGGATAGTCTTCCAAGATGAGTGTACTGGTGGGTCCGTAGGTGACTGTGGAGCCCTATTCTTGATCTGCATCTTCTCCCGCAGTGAGGGCATTGGTTTCCAGGTGGAAGGCAGTCCTGGTCGGGGTTGGCTTAACGCACCTTCCTCTTGGCACGTTTTTCTCTTTTGCCTCCATTTGTGCCTCTTCAAATTCTGCAGCACTGCTGGTCACAGTTGACCTCCAGCTGGAGCACTCACAGGCCAGGGCTTCCCAGTTCTCAGTGTCTATGCCAGAGTTTTTAAGGTTGGCTTTGAGCCCACCTTTAAATCTCTTTTCCTGCCCACCAACATTCTGTTTTCCGTTCTTGAGTTCGGAGTAGAGACGGTGGTCGGGCATTTGGATGACGTGGCCGGTCCAGCGGAGTTGATGGCGGAGGACCATTGCTTCATTGCTGGTAGTCTTTGCTTCTTCCAGCACGTTGACATTTGTCAGCTTGTCTGCCCAAGAGATTTGCAGGATTGTCCGGAGGCAACGCTGATCATAGAATCAAAGAGTTGGAAGAGACCTCATGGACCATCCAGTCCAACCCCCTGTCAAGAAGCAGGAATATTGATGGAATCATTGGAATCCTATTAGCTATTATTGATTTATTTATTTCGAGCATTTCTACTCCGCCCTTCTCAACCCCCTGGGGGGGACTCAGGGCGGCTTCCAGCCGGCACATATTCGATGCCTACAATTCAGCACAATAAATAACATAACAACAATAAACATCAATAGTTAAAACATTAGATAAATACAATAAAATCTCATAGAAAGGTCAGCCTGGTGGCCATCGTTTCGCCAGTACATGAGTCCATTCAGCCTATCATAATCTATTTCCAAAGCTTTTAGTCGTCATTGTCCTTATCAGTCTGCCCGATTACCCAAAGGCCTGGTCCCATATCCATGTTTTTAATTTCCTTCTAAAAGAGAGGAGGGATGGCAAGATGTGAATTCCACAGGCAAGGGGCCACCACCGAGAAGGCCCTGTCCCTTGTCCCCACTACAGTAAGATCAAGTCATCCATATCACTGGGGTTAGGGGCACAAGACTCCCATAATTAAGAAATTGAGACATGCTCTCTGTAGATTCTCCAGCATAACTCTGTGGTCATCATCCACTAGAAGTTCACTTTTGAATCACGTTTAGTGGAGGAGACCAAAAATGTAATGACATTGCCCACTGTGAGTTATTGGAAGGTTCAGAGGAAAACAAAACCAATGTTTCGGGGGAGTGTGGTCCTTCAAAATGCCCCGAGGACAGTGTAGTTTTCTAACCGTGCACCTCCCCTAGACCTTGGAGTGCACTAAGGTAGACAGTGAAGTGGTGTAACAACTCGGCTTTGAATATTCCTAGTCAAGGCTTGATGAACAATTGGAAGAATACACCTTGATTCTGCCGGCAGTGCAGGCTTCGCTTTTAAACTACGTCGGAGACCACTGTGAGTTTGCATCATAAACGTATTCTCTCTTTCTCACTCGGCCTGTCTTCTCCAGTTCTTTCTCAGTCACCTTTGGGAATCACTGACCTTCCCAGCCTCTCTTTTGTGTGACTTTTGTATCAAAATGCCATTACGGACCTTGTCGCCGCCAACCTTTACCAACCTCCTCAAGCATGAGGTTAGCCGTGACAGGTGGAGTCTGCGGTGACAAATGGAACCTACACACCACGTTCTTTTTCAGTGGGGGAAGAGGCAGAGAAATCTTCTAGGATAGCCACCTTCCTACAAGGACTAGTCCGAACAGAACTTCCTTCCAAGAGGGATATCCCACTTGTTGGCATGCTCCAACCCCACTCGTTTTTGCATCTTCTCCAGTTGTCATCCCATGGTCTCGAAGGAAGAGCAGTTCACATTGGTCTCATTTTTCAGATGGCAACAAACTGCCTTGATGTGACAAAGAGAGTGTAGATTACCGTATACATTCGTGTATAAGCCGACCCAAATATACTGGTAAATTTCAAAATAAAAAATAGATACCAATAAAATCACATTAATTGAGGCATCCGTAGGTTAAACATTTTAGAATATTTACCATATTTCAAAGAAAAACAGTATACTAGCTCTGTAAATGGAAAAGTAGGGTCAACAAACACGATATGGTATTGACAATAACATAATAATAATAATAATAATAATAATTATTATTATTATTATTATTATTTGATGTAATTTTGTGATACGAAATCCAGCATATAGATCTCATTTGCTGTGACATACTGTGTTTTTGTGTCAGTAAAATAATAATAATAATTCGGAAATACACCACACACTCCTAGACGCTTGGGAAGTGTTCGACTTGTGATTTTGTGAGATAGGATTGTTGTTGTTGTGTGCTTTAAAGTCATTTCAGACTTAGGTTGACCCTGATTGAGGGCCGAGTAAATGACCTTGGAGGGTTGTATCCAGCCCCCGGGCCTTAGTTTGAGGACCCCCTGATCTATGGCATTGAATAAGCTTGACTTGACTTACAAAAAAAGCCAAGAAATTTGTTGGGTTTGAAAGAGAGCCATACAAACAAGGACATGAAATATATCTCCTTTCTCTCCTTCCCTCCCTTTTGACTGGAAAAGAAAACACACTGTTAAGGGAAATAAGAGGAGAGAGTAATATATCGTTTATGGCAAGCAATGGCCTCCAGGCTCCGCTGCCCAGCCTTGATCCCATTATAAGCCAAAGGAGGCTTTTTCAGCTCAAAAAAGGGCTGAAAAACTCGGCTTATCTTCGAGTCTATATGGTAATCCTCCATCATCCCCATTTTATAACTTCTTTGAAAATGTCCCAGTTTTAAGATGTTATCTTGAACTTTCCTGTAGACTCAGCCAAAAGCATACTGCTGCCGCTTCTCCTAGCTTGAGTGTTCTTCCTTAATAAGAACTTTTTGCCATCTTGACCACCGTCTAATGTTATTTGGCCAGTTGGGGGACACATTTTATCAATAGAGTGTGCAGAAGAAGCTTTGTAGGACCACATGTGGACCATGTATGGCCACCATTGCGCTTCAGCTGTGAAGGAAATCTGAAATAGACATGAAAGTGTACTGTTGATGAATGCAGGGGAGTATCTGCAGAGTGATGGTGAGAAAACTGATTGGTGGAGAAACAGAATAGAGTCAGGGAGCCTCACTAGCAAAGGAAGAACCTGGCTAGGTAAAGCCTCAGTAGAGATTTTAGCACTACCATGGCTAGGAAGGTCTACGTAGGGGTGATGGATAAGGGTTAGAATGAAACCTGGGAGGTTCGTAATTCTTCACATTAAGAGGTCCCTCCACTCAAGAATGAACTAATCCCAACCTATGAATAGTGAAGGAACTTCAAGCTCATTTTCTCCCACAGGCCTCTGCAAATGTCTGCATTTTGGGTCTTGCTTTGAGTGGAACATGTCAGCCACAGAAGAAGGAAAGGGGTGGGAGGGAACTGAGGCCACAACAGATTGATTCCAAGTTAGTTTGCTAAAGATGACTGCAGCTGAGTAAGTCTTCGCTTTGCAATTTATGAGATATATTATTGTGGGGGAGGGGGCAGGGGAAACAACCCGGGGAGTCAATAAATGGGCGTACAAATGGATAATGACCCCTTTTTCATGGAAAACGCAATGAAGGTGATGGAAAATCATTTTAATTCTATTGGAATAGATCTTTCTAAAATCCGCCATTCATCAAAGTACCATTGCGTCCCAAATGTGTTTGAACAGGCGGAGAATTGAGACTAAATGGAGGCCCTTGCCAGCTTCCTTTTGAAGATATTCCCAGAGTTCAGAAGGACGTCATATGGGGCTTGGCTCCTGATACCACCAAAGCTCTGTCCAGGTTTATGGGACCATAAATGCCATCTCTGTATGGTATTGAGATGCCACCTATACTTCCATAAACCTGGGCAATGCTTTGCTGACGTCCGGAGTCAACATAAAGCATCTACTCAAAATGGTGGTCCATGGACTGCTGATGGTCAGTAAGCCTATAGTTCCATAAACTTGGGCAATGCTTTGCTGACATCAGGAGTCAACCCGATAAAGCATCTACTCAAAGTGGTGGTCCATGGACTGCTGGTGGTCCATAAGCCTATAGTTCCATAAACCTGGGCAATGATTTGCTGATGTCAGGAGTCAACCCATAAAGCATCTACTCACAGTGGTGGTCCATGGACTTCCTGATGGTCCGTAAGCCTATAGTTCCATAAACCTGGGCAATGCTTTACTGACGTCAGGAGTCAACCCATAAAGCATCTACTCAAAGTGGTGGTCCATGGACTGCTGATGGTCAGTAAGCCTATAGTTCCATAAACTTGGGCAATGCTTTGCTGACATCAGGAGTCAACCCGATAAAGCATCTACTCAAAGTGGTGGTCCATGGACTGCTGGTGGTCCATAAGCCTATAGTTCCATAAACCTGGGCAATGCTTTGCTGACATCAGGAGTCAACCACATAAAGCATCTACTCAAAGTGGCGGTCCATGGACTGCTGATGGTCCGTTAGCCTATAGTTCCATAAACCTGGGCAATGCTTTGCTGATGTCAGGAATCAACCCATAAAGCATCTACTCAAAGTGATGGTCCATGGACTGCTGATGGTCCGTAAGCCTATAGTTCCAAAAACCTGGGCAATGCTTTGCTGGCATCAGGAATCAACCCCATGAAGCATCTACAGGACTCAACCCCATAAAGCTTCCCTAGCCTCACAATCCATCCTCTTGTTCATCTCTGAAGTCAGAAGTTACATTCGAAGTTGCAGTCACAGAATGCAGATATTGCACACCGTTTGGCCTGAAGAGCATAACCTGAAATCTACCATCTGCTCCCCTTTTTTTCTAGCTCAACGGCATCTCGCAGTCGCGCAACAGCACCTTTTGAGGCATTGAGCATGATGGCCAGCATGCCAACGCCCCGAGGTGCATTGGTGGCCGCTGGTTGTTTTGTAAAGGACACCTTTACACCAAAAAAATGTGCAGCCTCCTTCGGTTTATAGGACAGATGACAACAGTTCCAGAAAGGACAACCGTAGGGGGTTAATGGGAATACTGTATCATTTTCCTGTCACGTACCCAAGGAAGATGCTGGAAGAAGTTCCTGCGAATGTTAGCAAGATTTTGGGGGGGAAGGCGGGGGGGCTGGCCGAGGGAGCCGGTAACAAACAGTCACTGTCACGGAATGGGGATGATAAATTCGCTGCGGAAATTGTCGAGGCAGATGTTTAATTAGTGGAAGTCAAGCTGGATAAATCAGGAGATGCCGATGCAGATCTGGTTTGGGTTTCCGTGTTTTTAAAACTCATCTCGTTGTTGTTGTTGTCGTCGTCGTTCTCTTTCTCAGAGTTTGCCTCACCGTTCGACCCGACGGCTGTCTATTGTTTCCTTTTCCGCATCACTCTCCCCCCATTGAGCTTGAGCGCGCAATCGCTCCTGTCATAATGGATTCCCCCCCTATGCGCGCGTTCGCCACGTTAGGACACGTAATGGATGTTTTCTTATGGTAATGAAAAATAACAAAGCAGCATACTTTGTCTTCAGCGTAGTTAACCTCTTCTGAGCTCAGCGGCACATCTGGCGAAAGAGGAGGGATCCTTCGGAGCAGAGGAATCGGCTTCCCAGCAGGATTCGGTTTTAGGGGCGGCAGTCCTACTGGGTCTGGATCCCTGCCACTGGAGGAAGAGAACCGCCTCGAGCAAATTGTAGCACACCATACCGGTTGTACCTTCGCATCTACTTATGATGGCCCACTTTCCCATCTGGTTTCTGCAGGAGGAGAATGTGCTGCACTTGATATCGACTGAGATTCGGCAAAGTGCAGCGGTTTCAGTGTAGTACTCCGAAAGACCACTTGAAATCTCCGTCCATCCATAGAGACGCACTGGGTGACCTTGGGCAAGTCACATCCCTTCGTCCAAGGGGAAGTCAGAGGCCGACCATTTCGGAGGAATTTTGCCAAGAAAACCCTATCTTTGGGGACTAGTTGGTTAGTCTCAACTAGGCTAGCATAACTTCCAGCATTCTAAACATTACAATTGGGATCTGGAAAGCCAAGCAAGTATGGTCAAGATTGCAGAAGTCTATCTTCTATATAAATAAAAATGTAATGTTCGTTTGTGGGATTAACAGAACTCAAAAACCACTGGATGAATTGACACCAAATTTGGACACAAGACACCTAACAACCGAATGTATGGCCTTCACTAAAAAAAATTGATTTTGTCATTTGGGAGTTGTAGTTGCTGGGATTTATAGTTCACCTACAATCAAAGAGCATTCTGAACCCCACCAACGATGGAATTGAACCAAACTTGGCACACAGTTCTCCCATGACCAACGGAAAATACTGGAAGGGTTTGGTGGGCAGTGTCCTTTGATTTTGGAGTTGTAGTTCACCTACATCCAGAGAACATTGTGGACTCAAACAATTATGGATCTGGACCAAACTACACGAATACTCAATATGCCCAAATGTGAACATCGGTGGAGTTTGGGGGAAATAGAATTTTGACATTTGGGAGTTGTAGTTGCTGGGATTTGTAGTTCACCTACAATCACAGAGCATTCTGAACCCCACCAACGATGGAATAGGGCCAAACCTCCCACATAGAACCCCCATAACCAACAGAAAATACTGTGTTTTCTAATGGTCTTTGGCGACCCCCCTGATGCTGCCTCATGACCCACCCCGGGGTCCTGACCCCCAGGTTGAGAAATGCTGAAATAGATAAACCTAAGGGCTTCAGTGGATCTACTCTAGTCAAGACTAAAAGAGGATTTAGGCCTACTTAACCTTGCTGGTTCTTTATGCCGCTAATATTCCTGAGCACCGGAGGTGGGTGTCCGTGGCGTACACACCTTTTCAGAGCCGACATTGCAGAAAGGGCACTCAATTTAACTAAAAGAGGCGAGGACGGCTGTTCCAAGATGAAATGGAACATTCCCTCCCATAAAAATACTGTAGAGGCGAGGCCGGTAGAGGTCTTCCAGCTTTCCATTAAACAAATAAGGGGCCAATCCATCATTTTTAAAGGTTTGGACCCAACCGTCCGCTTGTAAACTTTCCCCCCACCCTCCTTTACTTACTCCTGAGAATATCTGATAGAGGAATGTGCATTGCATCCTACTGGGAACATGTGGGCAAGTTGTTATTTTCTTTTTATGACGCCATGCTGTTCTGTAGGTTGGCGTATTTCTTTTGAAGAAGACCTCTGTGACACTGAGTGACGATTCTGAAGTCTAGACATACTCTTACTACAGATCTGTGTTGATCCATTGTTTCTCTTATACGAGGGGTGTCCATTAAAGATTTCCCCTGACCCACTTCTATTTATCACAGGACTCTGAAACTGCACATGTATAGTGATATCAGTCTCTATAGATTACATGCCAATTTGCAACTCTGAACTGATAACGGTCCTGATTTGACAGGTCCTGAAGTGGTGTGAGGTTTGGTAATGGACCAAGTGAAATCCAGAGCAGTCACCAAGTTCCTTGACTTGAAAGGCCGCACACCAAAGGAAGCATTCAATGAGACGAAAGAGGTTCATGGTGATGATTCCCCATCATATGATGGAGTCAAGAACTGGCATCATCCATTCCAGTGTGGTCAGACTTGGGTGCAAACAGCTCTAATCCCAGGGCGCCCCACTCTGCTATTGAGGAACACACCATCCAGCAAGTGGGGGGTCGCCATTTTGGAAAATAGTTGTGTAACTCTTCGTCACCTAGCCCAAAATGTCAAGATTAGTGTGGACTCCATGGAAAAAATCACCCAACACCATCTTCCCATGCATAAGACATCCACTCGCTGGGTCGCCTGGCTGCTTACACACTTCCAGAAGCAGGAACGAGTGGAATGCTCTCAGGCTCTCTTGACAATGACATGCCAGGGAAACCAGGAGGACTTTGTCAACAGACTGATCATACAGGATGAAAGCTGGGTCCATCACTCTGATCCTGAGACTCAAGTCCAGTCGATGCAATGGGCGCATCCTGACTCACTGCCTCCAAAGAAGCCACATGCCCAACTCTCGGCAGGCAAGGTCATGCTCACAGTATTTTGGGACTAGCACAGAGTAGTATGGATGGATTTCCTAGCAAAGGGAACCATGATCACTGGGACAGACTAGGCTTCACTGCTGTGGAAATTGTAGAAGATCATCCAAACCAAAAGACAATGTGGCATGCACCCCAAAGGTGTCCGCCTTCTGCAAGACAACGCAGTAGTTCACAACTCCCCCGTTGCCCAAATGGACGAAGCATTCTCTGGTGGCTTTGACATTGTACCACATCTCCCAGATTCACCTGACCTCGCACCATCGGACTTCCACCTCTTTCCAACAAGGAAGTTATTTTTGAAGGGCAAACATTTTTCAGATGAGGAGACTCGGATTTCCGAAGTCACAACATGGCTTTGGGAACAACCTGTCGACTTCTACAAGTGAGGTGTTTACAGTTGCTTCAAAAGATGGGAGAAGTGTGTGTCCCAAAGTGGCACCGATGGAGAGAAGGACTCCGAATTGGGCCCAGTTGCATTGCTCTCAGTCCACAGGAAAGGGGTCAGTGGAAATCTTTCATGAACGCCCCTCATATTTGCTTCCCCTTTGGATCCCTGTTTGTCAAAGTCAGGAAGAGGTTTCCATATTTTAAAAAATAACAATTGACCTTAGAAAAGTTATTGTTTGGACTACAGAACCAAGAATTGCCGGTGGCCATGCCAGATGGAGGAGTCTGGATTCTGTAGTCTTTCCTGAGCTCTGGACTCGATTTCCGAACACATTCAACGCAGTGCTTGGGAAAGTTAATGTCCAACCATGAAAATGTTTTTCTCTTTTGTTTGACTTAATGTTTTATTGTTTGAAGGACATGCTCAGAGCAACAGCAGTTGATGCTTAATGGATCGTGCTTAATGACATCGCCGGGGCATTCCCCCTGTGACAGCAACAGAAGGCGTCTCTAGGCTTTGGATGTGGGTCCTAAAATCCCCGGAATGAAGAAATTGCAGAGAGAACATCTCTCTTAAGAGTTTCTCGGACTTCCAGGACAACTCTGTAGTCAACCTCGACTGGGAGCTGATGCATTGGAAGGACCTAGAGAAGTTGATCATGAGAGTCACAAAGGAGGACTTACAGATTCCTATAGAGAGCATTTAAATCAAATCCACAAAAGTAAAATGGAGAGGGGATCCATCAGAACAGACGGAACACCAACATTTTTGAAACTTCTGCTGCTTTCCATCTGAAATATCACACAACTGGAGCACCCCTGAAAATTACCAATCCAACCTCCGAGGCAGTCTGCTCCACTCTCAAACAGCTCCTCTAGTTCTTAATAATGTTGAGGAGGAATCTCTTTTCTGTTGGAGCATGTAAGGAATCAGTGAATGTTTGTGTGTCAACTGTAAAATAAGATGCGTGAAGCTGATTGGTCAGGCAGTGCCCGGGGAGATGGCTGAGCCTGGAACTTTTGGATACTGTTACATTTTTGTTCAGGCTCGAGCTGTGCCGCTGCACAGAGAGGCGTTTTTGAAGAGAGAAGCATAGAGAGACAGAGTTTGGTGTGTGCTTCATGAGCTGCTGAAGGAGTTTATCCACATGGACAGAAAAAAACCATATTAAACGTCTCATAAAAGGACATGTGAATAGATGCAACTTACCACATTCTACATATATTGTTCTGAACTACAAAGAGTAAACTTCTTGTATTTTTATTGTTCACATGCGTGGCATATTTTCTTTCTCTGGCAAGGCAGTGTGTGGACTGATCAAACGTGAACTACACATGGTTTATTTTACATTATGCCCCATTTTCTTGTACGAGAGTTATCCGGAAAGTAAGGTTACAAGGCACGTAGCTCTTGCGGGAGATTTTTGCAGGGGAAGTTGGTATCACTGCTGTGTAACAGGAAGCCAGCAGAAGCGAACGAGCAGTGCCAGTCGTCAGTAGCTCATCATGCCACATTTTCTTGTATGAGAGTTATCTGGAAAGTAAGGTTACAAGGCACGTAGCTCTTGTGGGGGATTTTCGTGGGGGAAATTGGTATCACTGCTGTGTAGCGGGAAGCCAGTGGAAGCGAACGAGCAGTGCCAGTCGTCAGTAGCTCATCATGCCACATTTTCTTGTACGAGAATTATCCGGAAAGTAAGGTTACAAGGCATGTAGTTCTTGCGGGGGATTTTCGCAGGGGAAGTTGGTATCACTGCTGTGCTGTGGGAAGCCAATGGAAGCGAATGAGCAGTGCCAGTCATCAGTAGCTCATCATGCCACATTTTCTTGTATGAGAGTTATCCAGAAAGTAAGGTTACAAGGCACGTAGCTCTTGCAGGGGATTTTCGCGGGGGAAATTGGTATCACTGCTGTGTAGCAGGAAGCCAACAGAAGCAAACGAGCAGTGCCAGTCGTCAGTAGCTCATCGACTGGCGTTGTGGTGAAGGTTAGAGATGAGCGTCCTCATTCTATTTCCCTCCAAGTGCAAAGTTCATGCTGCAATATACTACCGAAATGCTAAGGGCATGAACGCCACTGTGATTCATTGTGAAATCATTTCTGTTTATGGAGAGGACGTAATGTCAAGATAGCATGTGACAAAATGGGTATGGAATATATTGTGAGACCATGAAGAAACTTCACAGAGCCACCCAAAACAAACGTCGTGGGATGCTCACGTCAGGAGTCTGTCTCCATGACACCGATCACGCAACACAAGAGTTGTTGACTTCATTTGGTTGGGATGTTTGAAGCCACCCCACTCACAGCCCTGATCCTGCACTCAGTAAATATCACCTGTTCTCTAAATTGAAGGAACACCTTAGTGGAAAACACTCTTCCAATGACGGCGAGGTGAAAATCAAAGTGAGAAACTGGCTGAGAAAGGCAGAGGGAAACTTCTATGACATAGGCATCCAAAACTCGTCCCACGGATGACAAAATGTATTGAACTGAATGGTGATTATGTGGGAAAATAATGTAATACCTAGATTACAATCCATGTAAGTTTCATTAAAATATATTCATTGTTTGTATTTAAAAATAAATCTTTCTGGATAACCCTCGTATTTTCAATCCCTTGTGTCCTAGTCTCTAGAGCAGCAGAACACAAGCCGGCTCCATCTTCTTCATGACGTCCCTGCAGATATTTCAAGGCAGCTCTCATGTCAGCCTTCTCTTCTCCAAGCTTAAACCTTTCAGTTGTGCTACCTGGATAGGAACCAAAATCCTCCACAAAATTATCATGTTTATCCACTGTTACCAGACAGCTGTGTCCAGCTGTGAGATACCTTCCTCCGGAGCAGAAATCCCACGTGGTCCTTTTCAGACCAAAACGTTCCTCATCTCCCATTGTTATAAACACTCTCTCTTAGCCAACATTTCTCTACATTCTCCAGTGGTTAGAGATTATAGAGGGTGGGGGCTTGAGGCCAACAGCATTTGAAGGGCGATACGATGCTACAGAGTGGGGGTCCTATGAGGAAGAAGCCCACCAAATGGTCTTTCTAACCTTGATTTGTGTTTACCTGTCCCATACACACAGACATGCACAAGTTTGTCATCTCTGCTGTAAGGGATTTAAAGGTAAAGGTTTCCCCTGACATTAAGTCTAGTCGTGTCTGACTCTGGGAGTTGGTGCTCATCTCCATTTCTAAGCTGAAGAGCCGGCATTGTCCGTAGGCACCTCCAAGGTCATGTGGCCGGCATGACTACATGGAGTGCCATTACCTTCCCGCTGGAGCAGTACCTATTGATCTACTCGTATTTGCATGTTTTCAAACTGCTAGAAGCTGGGGCTAACAGTGGGCTCATCCCGCTCCCCGGATTCTAATCGCTGATCTTCAGTCAGCAAATTTAGCAGCTCAGCCTCCTAGGTTATGTGACCGGCATGACTACATGGAGCGCTGTTAGCTTCCCGCTGGAGCAGTACCTATTGATCTACTCACATTTGCATGTTTTCGAACTGCTAGGTTGGCAGAAACTGGGGCTAACAGCAGGAGCTCACCCTTCTCCCCAGATTCAAACTGTCGGGGGGGGGGGGTCCAATTTAAATGGACACTATTTATTCTGTCAATTTTGCAAGTGTTTGTTTGGCTCTCCTCAATGCAAAGCCTTCGAAAATACATTTCGGAAACCTTAATGCGTTTCAGTCCTTTGGGTGGGCACCTTTCCCCTCTTAAGCATCGCCACCTTGCTTTAAAAATAAATTGTGCCCTAAACAAGTGCGGAAGTTTGCAATTCTCCAAATGGCCTGGCTTTGAATGCTTCTCGGAGAGCGCAAAGAGGAAGAACCTTATTTATTTTAAGGTGTATTTTGACTAAATTCTCTAATTTCGCCAGCTGTCAAGGCGGTGTTAAGCAAAATGGGTTTGAACCGCTGTAGTTTTTGTGTCCCGGACTAGATGTCAAGGCCCTTTTGCCATCGCTGGAAATTCTGTCAGTCTGGATTTACTATCGGTTTCCCACAGCTGAATTCTTAAGCAGCGTGATTTAACACTTTGGCTCTCCGTCAACCGGTTCTGGCATTTATTTGAATGCATTACGCCACTGGTTTCCATAAACTCCTTGCCCCCCTCTTTTCGAGGTTTTTTTTACAATTGTTTCAAATAGATGACTGTTTATTTCCACGGAAACCATCTGTATTTCTACAGAGAGCAAGGGATAAACTGTACGTAAAACCCGGTAATGTCACCACCGCACCGATCAAGGAAAAACAGATTGGATGGCACAGGGCAGGCAGAGAACGTCTTGTGTGTTTCTGTAAAAGGGAATCCGTTCAAGGCATCTGTACATAGCATTTCAATCGCTGGATTTGCACACAGATTTGAAATAACGAAGCCCGCAGTGTTTGCCGTCTCTATTTGCATACCGTTTTAATAAGCCTTTTGGCTGCTGTACGAAACATATCAATCAATAAAATCCAAAATAACTCTGAAATGATAGCAACGCAACCAGCACAAAACATACCGCAAACAATCAATGAATCGTCGAAGGCTTTCATGGCCAGAATCAGTGGTTTGTCGTCCGTTTTTCGGGCTGTATGAGCTCACAACCTCTGAGGATGCCTGCCATAGATGCAGGCAAAATGTCAGGAGAGAATGCTTCTGGAACATGGCCAGACAGCCCGAAAAACTTACAACAACCCAATCAATAGATCAGTGTTTAATGTATTGTCGAAGGCTTTCATGGCTGGAATCACTAGGTTCTTGTGGGTTTTTTCGGGCTATAGGGCCATGTTCTAGAGGCATTTCTCCTGACGTTTTGCCTGCATCTATGGCAAGCATCCTCAGAAGTAGTGAGGTAGTGAGATCAGTGTTTCTCAACCTTCCTAATGCCGTGACCCTTTAATACTCATGTTGTGATGACCCTCATCCATAACATTATTTTGTTTGGGGGTCATCACAACATAAGTATTAAAGGTGTATTTGAAAGCTGACTGGCACAACCTGGGGATCACAACCAGACACAGTGAAGACATCTGCCCTTGCGCTATGCGACTCTGCTGCTGAGTTTGCATGCCCAGTATGGAACACATCTCACCACACTAAAACAGTGGATGTGGCTCTTAATGAGACATGCCGCATTATCACAGGGTGTCTGCGCCCCACACCACTGGAGAAATTACACTGTTTAGCCGGTATTGCACCACCTGACATCTGCTGGGAAATAGCAGCCAATAGTGAAAGGACCAAAGCAGAGACATCTCCAGCTCATCCCTTGTTTGGGTATCAGCCAGCACGTCAATGACTTAAATCAAGAAATAGTTTTCTAAGATCTAGAGACACTCGCTGGAACACCCCAGCAAGCGAGAGTGCAAAAGTGGCAGGATCAAACCCAGAACCTCAACCAATGGCTGATGTCAAATGAGAGACTCCCCCCTGGGCACACAGAAGACTGGGCAACTTGGAAGGCGCTGAACAGACTGCGCTCTGGCACCACGAGATGCAGAGCCAACCTCAAGAAAAGGGGCCACAAAGTGGAATCCACGACATGTGAGTGTGGAGAATTTCCCATCCACACCATGTTGCAAATTCCTACCAACCCAGTTGACCACAGGAGCTTTTATTTGTCACTCTTTTAACCTGGAGACTATTGAGCTGAGAAACGGTATGTCTTTGTTCTGTGTGTGGTCCATCCATGAGCCAAGCCACCAGTGATATAATTCATAGCTCCTTCAGATGTGTTCTCGAAGTCTTCCTGGTCTTCATGGATAGGAAAGACATGCAGCTTGGGCCAAGACTTTGTTTTACAAGCACGGCTTGATGGTTTCTATGTGTTCTTTGGCTTTGCGTCCTGGCTCTCATCTTGGGTTCCCTCTGGCACATCTTGGGTTCCTAGCTTTTTCATGACCACTTCCTACAGTTCAGCCCTGATGTTTCCAGTGGGATCCTTAACTGATTGATGGTTACTGTTTGGTGCCTTCAAGCCATTTTGGACTCTGAGAGATCCTAGGGCAACCGAACCAAGGCAAGATTTGTTCACCAAGGGGGTTGCTATTGCTTTGCTCTGAGGTGTCTTCCGTGACATATCATCCATGAGTTTCCATCATTGTGGATTCGAACCCTGGTCTCCAGTCCAACACTCAATCCTCCAAGTCACACTTTGTATAAGATTGTGTTGAACTTCTGAGATTTTTTTAAGCATGTCTGTGGTTGGAAATAATAATAATAATAATAATAATAATAATAATAATAATAATAATAATAATCGACAACAGATCCCAAATGTAGACTCTGCAAAAAAGCAGATGAAAGCAGATCACATCCTCAACTGCTGCAAGATCACGCAGACAGAGTACAAGCAGAGGCACAACACCATTGCTCAGATGATTTATTGGAACTTGTGCCACAAATACCATCTGCCTGCGGCAAAGAACTGGTGGGATCACAAGCTGGAAAGAGTTACGGAAAATGAACACAGCAAACTACTCTGGGACTTCCGAATTCAGACAGACAGAGTTTTGGAGCCCAATACTTCAGTCCTCACAATCATGTTAAAAAACCAAATATGGATCGTCGATGTTGCAATCCCAGGGGTCAGCAGGATTGAAGAGAAACAACTGGAAAAGCTGGCACGATATGAGGATTTAAAGATTGTACTGCAAAGACTCTGGCACAAGCCAGTAAAGGTGGTCCCAGTGGTGATCGGCACACTGGGTGCAGTGCCTAAAGACCTTGACCTGCACTTAAACACAATCAGCGCTGACAAAATTACCATCTGCCAGCTGCAAAAGGCCACCTTACTGAGATCTGCACGCATTATTCGCCGATACATCACACAGTCCTAGACACTTGGGAAGTGGCCGACTTGTGATCCAATACAACAGCCAGCAGAGTGTCTGCTGTGAACTCATCTTGTTGTGTTTCAAACAACAACAACAAAACAATAATAATAATAATAATAATAATAATAATAATAATAATACATCACACAGTCCTAGATGCTTGGGAAGTGTTCAACTTGTGATTTTGTGGTACAAAATCCAGCATGTATATCTCATTTGTTGTGACATACTGTGTTTTTGTGTCAGTAAAATAATAATAATAATAATAATACTTTCCTTATATTCCGCCCTATCTTCCTGAGGGTACTCAGAGCGGATATGACTTGGATGGAGCGTATCTGGATTTCAGGAGGATCTTCCTTCGACAAGGTCTCCCATAACCTTCTACCAGAGAAACTAGTCTAATGTGGGCTAGACAAAACTACGTTTAGCTGGATCTATAATTGGCCATGGCCAGACTCACTGGGTTGTTGTGAGCTTTCCAGGCTGTATGGCCATATTCCAGAAGCATTATCTCCTGAAGTTTCACCTGCATCTATGGCAGGCATTCTCAGAGGTTGTGAGGTCTGTTGGAAGCTGGGAAAATTGGGTTTATATATCTGTGGAATAATGTCCAGGGTGGGAGAAAGAACTCTTGTCTGTTTGAGGTAGGTGTGAATGTTTCAATTGGCCACCTTGATTAGCATTGGATGGCCTAGCAGTTTTCAAGGTCTGGCTTCTTACTGCCATGAAAATGAACAAAATCTGGCAACCAGTATTTAAAACATTGTAAAGTCGTGACAGTAAGGTTTTCCCCTGACATGAAGTCCAGTCGTGTCCGATTCTTGGGTGTGGTGCTCATCTCCATTTCTAAGCCGAAGAGCCAGCGTTGCCCGTAGACACCTCCAAGGTCATGTGGCCGGCATGACTGCATGGAGCACTGTTACCTTCCCGCTGCAGCGGTACCTATTGATCTGCTCACATTTGCATGTTTTTGAACTGCTAGGTTAGCAGAAGCTGGGGCTGACAGCAGAAGCTCATGCCGCTCCCCGGATTCAAACTTGCGACCTTTCAGTCAAAAAGCTCAGCAGCTCAGTGCTTTAACCTAACAACACTCAAAAACAGGGGAATTCCAGACAAGAAACAATCAGGGCCAGTTAATTACCTCCCAAGAAAGGATTTCCCCCAGGCAGGAAGCAGCCAGGTTTTGAAGCTGCAAGGCCATTCAGTGCAAATCAAAGTGGCCAGTGGCAACATTCCCACTTGCCTCAAACAGACAAGAGTTCTTTCTTCCACCCTGGACATTATTCCACAGATATATAAACCCAATTTTCCTAGTTTCCAACAGACTGCACAACCTCTGAGGATGCCTGCCATAGATGTAGGCAAAACGTCAGGAGAGAATGCTTCTGGAACATGGCCATACAGCTTGGAAAACTCACAACAATTTCACAATTTCATTCCAACCTGCTTTTTCTCTGGCTGATCTTACTGCTGTCTCTTTCTCCCGGGCTTTCAAACCATCGAGTGTGTTTTCTTCTCTTGTTTTCTTTTCCTTTTTTTCTTCTTTTCAGGTCTGGGTTTGTTTATTCCCGTGGCTTCATCTCCCTTGACCTGTGCATTCTTCATTGCTATCGAAAGTTAATGGGGCCAGAATTGCATTCCCAAACATTGGGGCCCCGGCGGAAAGTGGCCGAGGCCCGAACTTAGTTGATCTCTGGTGATCGGTTCAATTTAGTGACCATTTTTCGCCATTAGAGCCCCGGCAGAGCGATGGCCGTTCGGCCGAGTGTCTGTCGGAAAATTGGCTCTTTGATAAGAGCCTCTGTTATCAGAGGGGGATACTTTCTCATTTACATTTAGATGAGTATTGATTATTTATTTACTCGGAGAAGGGAGATTCGTTCCCAATCTTATCTCTCTCGTCTCGGCTTGTCAGCAGAAAGAGAGATAGAGCTCCAGACATCAGCCCGAGATAACAGCACTTTGCGAGCCGCTGAGATAAAAGTTGGAATTGGGCCTTTTTCTCGCCTTGACTGAAAGGCTAAGTTTTGAAAATGAGAACTGATGGGTCCAGCTTTCAAAAGCCTTTCTGAAGCCGGTGGCAATTTAGCCCGGCTTGGCGGGACGGCTTCCTCTAATAGGGTCCGGCATTTCTCTCCTTTTGTTGCAAGAATGGTTGGATTTCGTTATACTTCTCGGGATCGGAGCCAAATGACCTTCCTTTTGCATTCGGGCCGCGTTGTTGACCTTCCCAGGTCATGATCCCTTCTTGTTGCTTCTTAATTTTCGAAATGATCCTTCCCAGCTGCTAAAAGGGAATGTTTGTCATTAGATTTACTTTCTTACTTACTTAGACGATCCCTCGTAGTCCGAGGATGATGGTCCTCCAAGTGTAGTGTCTTGGTGACTGTCGGGCCCTATTCTTGATCTCCATGTTCTTCCACAGTGACGGCATCGGTTTCCAGGTGGAAGGTGGTCCCAGTCAGAGTTGGCTTGATATAATAATAATATAATAATAATAAACCTTTATTTATACTCCGCTACCATCTCCCGGAGGACTCGGTGTGGCTTACAAGAGGCCTAGCCCAAATATATCAGTAAAAACAACAACAATACAACAAAATGAACTCAAAACAAAGTAATAAACATTGACAACACACCATATGCTTTCGTCTTGTCACATTTTCCCCTTTCGCCCTCCATTCATGCCTCTGAATTCCGCAGCACTGCTGGTCACAGCTGACCTCCAGTTAGAGTGCTCAAGGGCCAGGGCTTCCCAGTTCTCAGTGTCTATGCCACAGTTTTTTTAAAAAAAAATCTCTTTATTGAAATTTTTCAATTACATAAGATAAAATTGGGGAGGGGATTTCTCCAGAAAGGAAGCAGCCAGGCTTTGAAGCTGCAAGACTACTCAATGCTAATCAAGGTGGCCAATGGAAACATTCCCACTTGCCTCAAACATACAAGAGTTCTTTCTCCCACCCTGGACATCATTCCACAGGTATATAAACCCCATTTTCTTAGTTTCCAACTGACCTCACAACCTCTGAGGAAGCCTGTCATAGATGTGGGTGAAACATCAGGAGAGAATGCTTCTGGAACATGGACAGACGGCCTGGAAAACACATAACAAACTATATAAACCCTACTTGCCTAATTTTCAACAGACCTCACAACCTCTGAGGAAGCTGTCATAGATGTGGGTGAAACGTCAGGATAGAATGCTTCTGGAACATGGACAGACGGCCTGGAAAACACACAACAAACTATATAAACCCTACTTGCTTAATTTTCAACAGACCTCAACCTCTGAGGATACCTGTCATAGATGTGGGTGAAACGTCAGGAGAGAATGCTTCTGGAACATGGACAGACAGCCTGGAAAACACACAACAAACTATATAAACCCTACTTGCCTAATTTTCAACAGACCTCACAACCTCTGAGGAAGCCTGTCATAGATGTGGGTGAAACATCAGGAGAGAATGCTTCTGGAACGTGTACAGACAGCCTGGAAAACACACAACAAACTATATAAACCCTACTTGCCTAATTTTCAACAGACCTCACAACCTCTGAGGAAGCCTGTCATAGATGTGGGTGAAACGTCAGGAGAGAATGCTTCTGGAACATGTACAGACAGCACAGAAAACTCACAACAAACTATGTAAACCACACTTGCCTAGTTTCCAACAGACCTCACAACCTCTGAGGATGCCTGCCATAGATGTGGGTGAAATGTCAGAAGAGAATGCTTCTGGAACATGGCCATACAGCCCGGAAAACTCACAGCAACACGTTTCTTGTGCACTAGCTTTTCCTTGGTTCTAAGTTGCCCAGTGCTTGTTTCCAGTCACAAAACCCAACCTCCTTCTTAAAGCTTTGCAAGAAAGCAGATTGATTCAACCAGCTTTCCATTAATTGATTAAGGCATAATCAACTCAAATGCCTTTAACCCGTCGTATCCGTCATTTATTTTATTTCACTTACTCATAATGAAATGTTCCTAACCTGCCTCGTATCCCCGACTCTCAGGTCAGCGTTCTACTCGAAGCTGTTTTCAATTGACAAAAAATATTTGCAATAGACGAAAAGCAATATTAAGCGACGTGCTGGCAACAAACGTCGGAGTAACTCCAAGTTTAAGAGAATCGTTTTCCACCAGCTCTTAAGCCGTGTCTGGCATTCTGTTTCCTTTTCAGCCATCGCTTTGGGCAGCAGTCTCAGTGTTTGTCTTTGTCTGAATCGTGGATAACATTTTGCGGTTTCCCTTTTCCATTAAGAAACATAACAAAACAAAAAAGGAGATACCTTTCTATCAACACACTGCGACAGCAACATAAACAGGCAAACACAAATATTGAAACTCCTCATTAAAACAAGGAAGAGAGGAAAGTGGAAACAATAGCAAAAGAAAGAGAAGAAATAAAGGAAAAGTCAACTTCCCACTTCTCTCCTTGCAAAGTCAATTGTTTAATGGTATATATCAGTGTTTCTCAACCATCTGAATGCCGCAAATACTTTTTGTATTCTCCCCTTAAGATCTTCTGGAGAGGCCCTGCTCTCGGTCCCGCCACCTTCCCAGTTGCGTTTGGTGGGGACAAGAGACAGGGCCTTTTCTGTGGTGGCTCCCCGGCTATGGAACTCTCTCCCGAATAAAACTAGATCTGCCCCCTTCCCTCCTGACATTTAGCAAGCAAGTGAAGTCTTGGTTGTGGAACAAAGCATTTTTAGCATAATGGCTGAGACCGGTAATTGACTAAAGTATTGACCACAGTGTGCGAACTGAGTTGAACGTTGTTTTTATCCTGGCGAATGTTTTATTACGCTTTTTATCTGATATGTATTTTTAACTTATTGTTTATATATGATGTTTTAAAGCTGGGTTTCTCAACTTGGGGGTCGGGACCCCTGGGGGGGGTCACAAGGGGTTGTCAAAGGGGTCACCAAAGACCATTAGAAAACACAGTATTTTCTGCTGGTCATGGGGGTTCCGTGTGGGAAGTTGGTCCAATTCTATCATTGGTGGGGTTCGGAATGCTCTTTGATTGTAGGTGAACTATAAATCCCATCAACTACAGCTCCCAAATGTCAAGGTCTATTTTCCCTAAACTCCACCAGTGTTCACATTTGGGCACATTGAGGATTCGTGCCAAGTTTGGTCCAGACCAGGGGCGGCTCAACCATTACGTAAAGTAAGCATTCGCAGTATAGTTGATTTTGCCCAGGGGCGCTTTTGAGGTGCTCTTGTAGGAAAATAGACCTTGACATATGCGAGTTGTAGTTACTGGAATGTATAGTTCACCTAAAATCAAAGAGCATTCTGAACTCCACCAATGATGGAATTGAACCAAATAGGGCACACAGAACTCCCATGACGAACTGAAAATATATATCAACGATTGGTTGGGGGTGGGCGCCAAAATACTGTCCACAGTGCTCTCTAAATGTAGGTGAACTATAGTTCACCTAGATGTAGGTGAACTATAACTCCAAAACTCAAGGTCAATGCCCACCAAATCCTTCCAATATTTTCTGTTGGTCATGGGCATTCTGTGTACCAGGTTTGGTTCAACTCCGTTGTTGGCGGAGTTAAGAATGCTCTTTGATTGTAGATGAACTATAAATCCCTGCAACTACAACTCCCAAGTGACAAAATCAATCCCACCCAACCCCACCAGTATTCAAATTTGGGTGTATTGGGCATTTGTGCCAAATTTCATCTAGTGAATGAAAGTCCATCCTGCATATCAGATATTTACATTATGATTCATAACAGTGGTAACATTACAGTTATGAAGTAGCAATGAAAATAAATTTATGGTTGGGGGTCACCACTGTATTAAGGGGTTGCGGCATTAGGAAGGTTGAGAACCACTGTTTTAAAGGTTTGTTTGTGAGCACTGAATATTTGCTGTTAGCCAGTCTGAGTCCCTCTACGGAAGTAGAGAAGATCGGGAGACAAACGTTTTCAATAAATAAATAAATGTCTTTGAACTGCCAGGGACAAAGACATGCCACTGCATAAAAATATATTTGGCTAGCAGAATTTTAAGGGAAGGTTGAGAAATACTGTGCTAGAAACTTGCTACTGATGCAGAAACGTGTGTATGTGACTTCAGGTTTCATGGATTTATGGCAACCCCATGGATTTCGTAGGGTTTTCTTACGCAAGGAATGCTCAGAAGTGGTTTTGCCAAAACCGAGCCTAGAATTCCAAGTGCTGAAGTGCGCTAAGCCTGCTTGGCATCCAATATTAGACAGGATCTGGTTTCTCAAGCTGGCATCCTTGAATGTTTTGACTCTCCCCCCTCCCTCCCCCATGTTCCTGAAGCTGAAAGAAGCCCTGTAAATTTATTGTCTGTTTACAGGCCCTCAGTACCGGCTGGAGAAGCAGAGCGAGCCCAACGTCCCCGTTGACTTAGACTGTACCTTGGAGAGCCAAAGCACTTTGGAGTTCTGCCTCGTCCGAGAGAATAGTACGTTGGCCCTTTCCCCCCTTTCTTGAAATGCTTAAGCTCACGTAAGTTACGTCCCTATATTTGGGCAAACAACATTGGAAGATGAGTTGGGTCCAGTCTCCTTCCCCCCCCCCCCTTTTTCTTCTTCTTTCCCTCTCTCCGTTCTTCTTTCCTTCCCTCCCAAAGACAGCTCTCATCCCTGCCAAAAAAAAGTTTCCAAAAGCCCCGTGATTGATTTCATACCTTTTCGGTTAAATCGTCTGCACCCTATCACGCCATGATTCATCTGTTTTTCTCCTAACCTCTGCTCTCGTGAAGTTGTTAGAAGCCTCCCTCTGTCCCAGCTGCTTAAACAAAAACACTCAGTCCAGTCTGTTCCAGTTTAGTATCAGCAAGAGGTCAAGATTTCGGCCTTTGAGGCTTTCTCGGCCCCTTTTCCTACATGACTTTTGCTCCTTGCCTGAGAAAACCCTCTCAAATGCATACGGTTGCCATAAACCAGTGCTTCTCAACCTTCTTAATGCTGCAACCCCTTAATACAGTTCCTCATGTTGTGGTGATTCCTAACAAATTGGAAATTATGGCAACACAATCATCACAAAACGTCCAGCAAATAATCAGTGTTTTTCGACCTTCCTAATGCCGCAACCCCTTAATACAGTTCCTCATGTTGTGGTGACCCCCAACCATCACATTATTTTCATTGCTATCTCATAACTGTAATTTTGCTACTGTTATGAATCATCATGTAAATATCTGATATGCAGGATGTATTCTGATGCTTTCTGATGGTCTTGGGCGACCTCTCTCAAACCCCCTCGTGACCTCCCCAGGGTCCTGACCCCCAGGTTGAGAAACACTAATCTTGGTTAGAGCACACCTGGAATATTGTGTCCAATTCTGGGCACCACAATTGAAGAGAGATATTGACAAGCTGGAATGTGTCCAGAGGAGGGCGACTAAAAGGATCCAGGGTCTGGAGAACAAGCCCTATGAGGAGCAGCTTAAAGAGCTGGGTATCTTTAGCCTGAAGAAGAGAAGGCTGAGAGAAGTCATGATAGCCATGTATAAATACGTGAGAGGAAATCATAGGGAGGAGGGAGCAAACGTGCTTTCTGCTGCCCTGGAGTCTAGGACGCAATGGAACAATAAATAATAATAATAATTAAAAAACTTTATTTGTACCCTGCTACCATCTCCCCAAGGGACTTGGTGCGGCTTACATGAGGCCGAGCCCACAATGCATCAGCAGAAAACAACAACAACAGTAATACAAAACAATAAAATAAAACTCATAAACAGAAAATAAGCAATAAACATCAACAATAACACAACAACGTTTAAAAAAACCTATGACTGAGCCAAATGTAATAGTTAAAATTTTAAAAATAATGCTGAGCATGACCAGGTGAAATATAACTAGGGTAGAATTTTCTGAGAAGAATGGGCGTGCAGACAATCCTAAATCACTAATAAAGTTCATTTATGGACATATTGCTAGGAGTTTCCTTAATCTGGGAAGGCACACTGGAACAACCACGTTTTCAGACTCCTCCTAAAAACTGCCAAAGTTGGGGCATGCCTGATGTCCTTAGGGAGTGAGTTCCAGAGTCGGGGAGCCACCACCGAGAAGGCCCTCTCCCTCGTCCCACCAATCGCGCTTGCGATGGAGGTGGGAGCACAAGCAGGGCCTCTCCAGATGATCGAAGAGATCGTGTGGGTTCGTACACAGAAATGCGGTCACGCAGGTAGACGGATCCCGAACTGTTTAGGGCTTCAAACTACAAGAAAGGAGATTCCATCTGAACATGAGGAAGAACTTCCTGACTGTGAGAGCCGTTCAGCAGTGGAACTCTCTGCCCCGGAGTGTGGTAGAGGCTCCTTCTTTGGAAGCTTTTAAACAGAGGCTGGATGGCCATCTGTCGGGGGTGCTTTGAATGCAATATTCCTGCTTCCTGCAGAATGTGGTTGGACTTGATTATAGAATCATAGAGTCTTCCAACTCTATGATTTTATAATTTTGTCGCACTTGTTGCCAGTATGCAGAACTAAAGCACTCTTAAAAGATGCCCATCCTCCTAAGCAGTATGCATTTCCATGTACTTAGGGTTGCCACCGGTTTGGCTTGGCTCTGGGTTCAACTTCCATCAAAGGCAGCGAACACAACACAGAGTTGTAACTGGCTTTGCTTTGAATGCACTGGAGATGGAGTCGCAGAGTACGTTTCGGCCTCGTTTTAGCCGCGGCAATTAAACCCAGCCATTTATTCAGATGAGGAATTTGCAGTGCGAGCGTTATTTATTTATCAGAGGAGCATGCACACACACAGAGAGAGAGAGGCAGATCTTCCCTTCGCCGAGTCGAACAGATGCTAGTCCAACGCATGCCAGCATTCTCTCTTTTTTGGAGCTGGCGTATCATTTATATTTCAAGGGATTACGCAGGGAGAAAAAAAGAAGGAGAAAAAGCTTTGCATTCACCCAAAACCAGAGTGCGACGTCTCCTTTCTCACCCAGGGCTTAGCGCTGTCAGAAAAACACTCTCCATATTTGGTGCCAACAAGGAAAGCTTGGGCCGAGGAATGCCTCTTCCTTCCTTCTTTTCTTCCTTCCTTTCTTCCTTCCTTCCTTTCTTCCGCCTTTGTGCCTTGTTTTCCCAACAGCAAACGGTCCCCCAACCATTCACGGTTAATTTCCTTTTATACTTTCCGCCCGGCTTTCTGGAAAGTTCCCGCTTTCCCCGTTTCCATCATTAGGTAGCAATTAGTATTCAAGGGAAATTGGTCCTAATATATTAAAATTGGTTAAGTGCCTTTAGACCTATACCAAAAGCCCACGTCTCATTGGAAAATGTAATTGGGGACGCTGTGTATGTAATTAATTGAATTACAATTAAGAACTTTCATTAAGCAATATACCAGTACATTAAAGTAATAAGGGAATGGGTTTTTTTGTTGGGGGGGGGGTTGTTGGGGGATATACAGCCTGGTTAAACTTGTATTGCTTTTTCGAGGAAATGGAGAACTGTTCATTCCCTGGCATTTGAAGGTGGAGGATTAGCCTTCTTGTATTATTGGAATATGACAGGTGCAGCGCCAAAATATATATAGGTTGCTATGAGTTTTCCAGGCTGTATGGATATGTCCCAGAAGCATTCTCTCCTGACGTTTCGCCTGCATCTAGGGCGGGCATCCTCAGAGGTTGTGAGGTCCCTGCCTGAGTGGTGATGGCACGATCGTCAGCATAAGAGTAGAAGATTATCCTTCTTGTATTATTGGAAGATGACATCTGCAGCGCCTCTATCTATCTATCTATCTATCTATCTATATATAAAGGTAGCTGTGATTTTTCCGGGCTGTATGGATATGTCCCAGAAGCATTCTCTCCTGATGTTTCACCCGCATCTATGGCAGTCATCCTCAGAGGTTGTGAGGTACCTGCTTGAGCGGTGATGGCCCAATCGTCAGCATAGAGTAGAACATTAGCCTTCTTGTATTATTGGAAGATGACAGCTGCAGTGCCAATATATATATAGGTTGCTGTGAGTTTTCCAGGCTGTATGGACATGTCCCAGAAGCATTCTCTCCTGATGTTTCACCCGCATCTGTGGCAGGCATCCTCAGAGGTTGTGAGGTCCCTGCTTGAGCAGTGATGGCACAATCGTCAGCATAGAGTAGATTAGTTTTCTTGTATTATTGAGAGATGACAGCTGCAGCACCAATATATATATAGGTTGCTGTGAGTTTTCGGGGCTGTATGGACATGTCCCAGATGTATTCTCTCCTGACGTTTCGCCCGCATCTATGGCAGGCATCCTCAGAGGTTGTGAGGCTTAGGGTTAGGATTACCATGGCATCACTGCTTGAGTGGTGATGGCACGATCGTCAGCATAGAGAAACTCTCTGTCCCTTCTGGCAGTTAGAAACTAGGCAAGTGAGGTTTATATATCTGTGGAATGATGTCTGGGGTGGGAGAAAGAACTCTTGTCTGTTTGAGACAAGTGTGAATCTTGCAATTGGCCGGTTTCATTAACATTGAATGGCCTTGCAGCTTCAAAGCCTGACTGAATTTTTTCCCCATAATTCTATGCAAAATAAGTCTCTCCAGAACTTTGTAAAGATGGCACAACAAGTAGATTAGTGTATAGCTTTTTGGATCTATATACAACTCCCATAATCGATGTATTCCCTTTAACCCTTAATAGTAGATGGGGATTACTTCAATGAAAAAATGAAGAGTTTGGATAAAATATTTATTTATTTATTTATTTATTTATTTACGCCATTTAAATGCCGCCCTTCTCGCCTCGAAGGGGACTCAGAGCAGCTTACAAGATAGATATATACATACAATATATTATATTATTAGCATAGTACAATATCAGTATTAGATATTACTATATTGTACTGTACCATCATATTGTAATATTATTAGTAATATAAATATTAGTAATATAAAATATATAATTATAATATCATATTTTATTAGTGTTATATTGTATTACATTATAATATTATAAACATTATAAATATTATATGTCTATACAATATATTATATTATATTACTAGCCATCTCCTGCCAGGCGTTGCTGTGGCCAAGTCTGGTGATCTGGAAAATAAAGTAATGAGAAAGTGTTGGTTTCGAATATATGTAATTCCTTTATGCTTGTGGGTAAATAGTGTTTCTTGCTGTTTCTTTGTCAGTGTTGATGTGGAGAGTGTCTGGTTTGCCTACTCTGGAACTGGCAACATATAATTGTCCTTCTTTAGGGGTCCCTTTCAAATCTATGATACTATATCTGTGTGAATCATATCTATCTATCTATATCTATAGCTGGATGGTTCTTTTTCGGGAGGGCTTTGATTACATTTTCTTTCCCTGGTGAAGGGAGTTGGACTGGATGGCCTTAAGTATTTTCTGTTGGTCATGGGGGATCTGTGTGGGAAGTTTGCCCCGATTCTGTCCTTTGTGGGGTTGAGAATGCTCTTTGATTGTAGGTGAACTATAAATCTCAGTAACTACAACTCTCAGATGTCAAGGTCTATTTCCCCCAAACTCAATCTGTGTTCATATTTGGGCATATGGAATATTTGTGCCGAGTATGGTCTAGATCCATCTTTGTTTGAGTGCACAGTGCTCTCTGGATGTAGGTGAACTGCAACTCCCAAACTCAAGGCCAATGCCCACCAACACCAAACCCTTCGAGAATTTTCAGTTGGTCATGGGAGTTCTGTGTGCCAAGTTTGGTTCAATTGCATTGTTCATAGGGTTCAGAATACTCTTTGATTGTAGGTGAACTATACATCCCAGTAACTACAACTCCCAGATGTCAAGGTCTATTTCCCCCAAACTCCACCAGTGTTCATATTTGGGCATATTGAATATGTGTGTAGAGTTTGGTCCACATCCATCATTGTTTGAGTCCAAGGGCTCTCTGGATGTAGGTGAACTACAACTCCCAAACTCAAGGTCAATGCCAACCAAACCCTTCTGGTGTTTTCTGTTGGTCATAGGAGTCCTTTGTGCTAAGTTTGGCCCAATTCCATCATTGGTGGAGTTCAGAATGCTCTTTGATTGTAGGTTAACTATAAATCCAAGCAACTACAACTCCCAAATGACAAAATCAATTTTTTGAATGAAGGGCATACATTGGGTTGTTAGGTGTCTTGTGTCCAAATTTGATGTCAATTCGTCCATTGGTTTTGAGTTCTGTTAATCCCACAAACGAACATAAATTTTTTATTTATATAGATATTGTAGTGTACCATTATATTGTAATATTATTTATTATTTACGACATTTATATGTCACCCTTCTTGCCCCGAGGCTTACAATACACACACACATATATACACACACACACAATATATTATATTATATTATATTATTAGCATAGTACAATATCAGTATTATATATTACTATATTGTAATATACCATTATATTGTAATATTATTAGTAATATAAATATTAGTAATATAAAATATATAATTATAATATCATATTTTATTAGTATTATTGTATTACATTATAATATTATAAATATTATATGTATATACAATATATTATATTATATTATATTATATTATATTATATTATATTATTAGCATAGTACAGGAGACAAGGTGGAACTGTCTTCTGGCCCCCTCTCTCTTCACTCTGGCCCAGAGCATATAAGACTTCTTGGCGTTTCAAGGTGCATCTACACTGTAGACTTAATGCAGATTGATGTCGCTTTGATTGCCATGGATTGCTGGGAGTTGCAGTTTGACACCCTTTGGCCGGGAAGGTTCAAGACCTGGCCGTTTGCTTCTACCAGCATCTCAGCCTTGCGCCGAATAAATGTCTAGACATTGACAGCCCATATTTCCGGGTTTTAACGTCCGCTTTTCAGGCCTCTCTGCTAAAATCCCATCTTCTCATTTATTTTATTTTATTTTATTTTAAAAAAAGGAAAATAAATCTCAAAACTTTTCATTAATCTCTCCCGGCAAAATTTAGAGCGGGCGAAATGGGCGGTTGTTGCGGCTTTTAGGACTACATTAGCGGGCGTATTAAACAAAATGTGTCACTCTTCCCCCTCGTGTCTTCGGCGAGGAGCTAAATCAATTTTCCCAGCCGTATCCACGCACCACTTTATCTAAAAGCATCTGAATTATCATTTACAGCTAAGCTGCTTTATTAGCAGCTGGCGTCGAAATTGCTCGGTGGGAAAAAAAAAGCAGTATGTGTGTCACGTTGTAGTAATTTTTAAATTGGTGTTAATCCAACATCGTAAAAAGTTTTTTTTTTGAAAAAAAAAAATATATACACATCCTTTTTTCATAATTGGCATTTGGGCTTAATGAGATGTTATCTTTTTTTCCAATAACGGAAGCCTACTCTTCCATGGCAAAAAAAAAAAAGAGAGAGTAAATAATATTATATTATTAAAGGGTTGCAGTATATCATTGTGAACGTCTTTTGGTGCGCCTTCAATTTGCCTGTCGACTTATGGCAACCCCATAAACTTTCTAGGGTTTTCTAGGTGGGTTTGCCAATTCCTTCCTATGAAATATAGCCTACGTTACTTAGGATTCGTTGGCGGTCTCTCGTCCAAGTATTAACTACGGCTGACCCTCTTTCGCTTCGTTTAGGATCTTCAGACCCAATAATAATCTCACTCCACAATTCAACAGAGTGGATTATGGAACATAACAAAATGCACACCAACTCGAATGATGAGATTTTTGGGTCGGGTCCAAACTCAATAAGTCAGGCTTAAGCTTCTTGGAAATCAGTGTCACACATTAGTCCAGTGTTTCTCAACCTTCCCAATGCTGCAACCCCTTAATACACTTAGAATCATAGAATCAAAGAGTTGGAAGAGACCTCATGGGCCATCCAGTCCAACCCACTGCCAAGAAGCAGGAATATTGCATTCAAATCATCCCTGACAGATGGCCATCCAGCCTCTGTTTAAAAGCTTCCAAAGAAGGAGCCTCCACCACACTCCGGGGTAGAGAGTTCCACTGCTGAACGGCTCTCACAGTCAGGAAGTTCTTCCTCATGTTCAGATGGAATCTCCTTTCTTGCAGTTTGAAGCCATTGTTCCTTGTCCTAGTCTCCAGGGAAGCAGAAAACAAGCTTGCTCCCTCCTCCCGGTGGCTTCCTCTCACATATTTATACATGGCTATCATATCTCCTCTCAGCTTTCTCTTCTTCAGGCTAAACTTGCCCAGCTCCTTAAGCCGCTCCTCATAGGGCTTGTTCTCCAGACCCTTGATCATTTGAGTCGCCCTCCTCTGGACACATTCCAGCTTGTCAATATCTCTCTTCAATTGTGGTGCCCAGAATTGGACACAATATTCCAGGTGTTGTCTAACCAAAGCGGAATAGAGCATGGGGAGCATGGCTTCCCTAGATCTAGACACTATGCTCCTATTGATGCAGGCCAAAATCCCATTGGCTTTTTTTGCCGCCACATCACATTGTTGGCTCATGTTTAACTTGTTGTCCACGAGGACTCCAAGATCTTTTTCACACGTACTGCTCTTGAGCCAGGCATTGTCCCCCATTCTGTATCTTTGCATTTCGTTTTCCTGCCTCATGTTGTGATGACCCCCAACCATAACATTATTTTCGTTGCTACTTCATAACTGTCATTTTGCTGCTGTTATGAATCGTCATGTAAATATCTGATATGCAGGATGTATTTTCACCCACCGGACCAAATTTGCCACAAATACCCAATGTGCCCAAAATTGAATACTAGTAGGGTTGGAGGGGGTTGATTATGTCATTTGGTAGTTGTAGTTGCTGGGATTTATAGCTAACCTACAATCAAAGAGCATTCTGAACCACAACAAAAATGGAATTGGCACAACAGGTCTCCCATGACCATCAGAAAACACTAGAAGGGTTTGGTGGGCATTGACCTTGAGTTTGGGAGTTGTAATTCACCTACATCCAGAGAGCACTGTGGGCTCAAACAATGGTGGATCTGGACCAAACTTGGCACAAATATTCCATATGCCCAAATATGAACACAGCTGGAGTTTGGGGGAAATAGACCTTGACATCTGGGAGTTGTAGTTGTTGGGATTTACAATCAAAGAGCCTCAGGCCCCTCTAGCCCTGCGGCGTTGCCTTGCTTTAACTCTTTGAGTCCCTGTTGTTAGTATTCTAGGTATCTAGCACCACGTTGGACAAGTAACAGTAGGAGACTCTGTAGTATCCGACATTTCCATTTATCCGACGTTCTGCCAGTTCATTTATGTCGGATAATCGAGACTCTACTGTACTTTCGGAGTTTGGATCTAACAGTGTCGTGAAACTTTGACTTATATGGCATCTACATTTAGTTCAGGATCCAGTTGGAGACCCAAAGCACGTCTCTTTTGTTTGCCATCCAGATCTATACGTACCTTTTGTTTTTCCCTTTTTTGGTGCAGGTTCAAGGGGAGAGGAGGTGGCCGAGGAGGACCCCCAGATCGACATCGCCACCGTTCAGGACATGCTGAGCAGCCACCATTACAAGTCCTTCAAAGTCAGCATGATCCACCGGCTACGCTTCACCACCGACGTCCAGTTAGGTAAATCAAACATCTTTGGCTACCTTGGTCTCCATCTACACCAGTGGCTCCCAACCTTCTCAATGCCATGACCCTTTAATACAGTTCCTCATGTTATGTTGACCCCCAGCCATAAAATTATTTTCGTTGATACTTCATAATTGTCTTCTTGCTACTGTTTTGAATTGTAATGTAAATATCTGATATGCAGGATGTGTTTTCATTCACTGGACCAAATTTGGCACAAATACATCATACACCCAAATTTGAATACTCGTAGGATTGGGGCGGGGTTGATTTTGTCATTTGGGAGTTGTAATTGCTGGGATTTATAGTTCACCTACAATCAAAGAGCATTTTGAACTCCAACAATGATGGAATTGAACCAAACTTGACACACAGAACTCCCATGACCAACAGAAAAGACTGGTTTTGGTGGCCATTGACTTTAGGTTTTGGAGTTGTAGTTCACCTACATCCAGAGCGCACTGTGGACTCAAACAATGATGGATCTGGACCAAATTTGGCACAAATACTCAATATACCCAAATTGCCCAAGGAAATCCTTTGTTGGGAGGTGTTAGCTGGCCCTGATTGCTACACAGAGAAGCCATTGAAATCCACAAGCATGTGGACAATCTATATAAATAAAAATGTAATGTTTGTTTGTGGGATTAACATAACTCAAAAACCACTGGACGAATTGACACCAAATTTGGACACAATACACCTATCAGGCCAACAAGTGACCATCACTCATAAAAACACTGAAAAACATAGCATAAGTGATTTAAAAAGCCAAAAAAAATTACAACACTTGTGGTTTTATATATATTTGGATGTGTGAGGTATGCAAACACACATAAACAGTACACATATACACAAATATACACATACACAACACATATACACAGACTGGGCCACAGCAATGCATGGCAGAGGAATGGTTGAAGGAAACCATCAATATAAAAGAGGAAACCAGGAAAATGAACAAAATCTGGCTACCCGTATTTTAAAAACTCTAAAATCAGGACAGTAAATAAAGAGCAACACTCAGAAAACAGGGCAATTCCAGACAGGAATCAATTAGGGCCAGCTAACACCTCCCAACAAAGGATTTCCCCAGGCAGGAAGCAGCCCAGCTTTGAATCTACTATGCCATTAAATCCTAATCAAGCTGGCCAATTGCAACATTCAAGCAGACAAGAGTTCTTTTTCCCAACCTGGACTTTCCACAGGTATATATACCCCACTTGCCTAGTTTCCACCAGACCTCACAACCTTAGAGGATGCCTGCCATAGTTGTGGGCAAAATGTCAGGAGAGAATGCTTCTGGAACATGGCCAGACAGCCCGGAAAACTCACAGCAACCTAGTGACGCTGGCCATGAAAACCTTCAACAGCACATTTATTTTCTCTCTCTCTCTCTCTCTCTCTCTCTTCCCCTTCTTCATCCCTTTTTTGTTTTTGTGTTTGTTTTTTATTGCGCTGTCTTGTTAAGGGAGGATTTATAAGCTGGCGGCGGAGGGAGGGCAGCGGTCTGCATGTTTGCTGCTCTTGAGCAAACTATCTGGGGGTGATAGTTTCCCTTCCAGGGAAGTTTGACTCACTTGTATCTGGAAGCTGTCAGAAATAAGAGCTTGAAAAGGTCGTGACAGATCACTAAAGATAAATGGGGGAAGACGGAGCAGCGCCTCCTCCTCGTCCAAGGAAACAAATGGCTTTGACTCCTTTTGCAGCGGAGGGACCAAACCTTGGTCGTGGAGAGGCCAGCTCCCATCTTAAGCTCTCCCTTCCAAAATCTGGGAGCTGTCCTGAAGGTTAACTTTGGCGTCCTTTGCTTAAGATGGTGTTTGTGAAATGAAACCCATCCTGCTTTTATTTCAACTTGTGCAAATATACATCCACACAAAATATATCATAGGGTTGTTATCCTGGAATGGGCACCTTCCAAAGTGAGATTTGAGGAATGGTTGAAGGATCTAGACACCTTTCAAGGTGAGATATGTGGAATGGTTGAAGGATCTGGGCACCTTTCAAGGTGAGATTTGAGGAATGATTGAAGGATCTGGGCACTTTTTAAGGTGAGAACTGGGGAATGGTTGAAGGATCTGGGCACCTTTCAAGGTGAGATTCGAGGAATGGTTGAAGGATCTGGGCACCTTTCAAGGTGAGATTTGTGGAATGGTTGAAGGATCTGGGCACTTTTTAAGGTGAAAACTGAGGAATGGTTGAAGGATCTGGACACCTTTCAAAGTGAGAACTGAGGAATGGTTGAAGGATCTGGGCACCTTTCAAGGTGAGATTTGTGGAATGGTTGAAGGATCCGGGCACCTTTCAAGGTGAGATTTGAGGAATGGATGTAGGATCTGAGCACCTTTCAAGGTGAGATTTGTTGAATGGTTGAAGGATCTGGGCATCTTTCAAGGTGAGATTCGAGGAATGGTTGAAGGATCTGGGCACCTTTCAAGATGAGATTTGAGGAATGGTTGAAGGATCTGGACACCTTTCAAAGTGAGAACTGAGGAATGGTTGAAGGATCTGGGCACCTTTCAAGGTGAGATTTGTGGAATGATTGAAGGATCTGGGCACTTTTTAAGGTGAGAACTGAGGAATGGTTGAAGGATCTGGGCACCTTTCAAGGTGAGATTTGAGAAATGGTTGAAGGATCTGGGCACCTTTCAAGGTGAGATTTGTGAAATGGTTGAAGGATCCGGGCACCTTTCAAGGTGAGATTTGTGGCATGGTTGAGGAGCAGGGTATGTTTGAAGAACACCCATGAGCATCACAAAATAATGTGTTTTCCGATGGTCAGTGATGCATCTGGACCAAATTTGGCATGAATACTCAATATGGCCAAAATGTGAACACTGGTGGAATTTGGGGAAAGTACAACTTGACATTTGGGAGTTGTAGTTGCTGGGATTTATATTTCTTTTATATAATAAAAGAGCATTCCGAATCCCCAACAATGAAATAATTGAGTCGAACTTCCCACACAGAACATCCATGTAGTGACACTGGAGGGGCACGTTCTCCACTTTACTATTAACCAAACCATTTTAAACGGGTGCCCATTTCCTCCTTGTTCATCCCTTCTTCTCATCCCATTCGTCCACCATTTTCAATTTGGGGTGTCTTCATAGACCTGTCAGCGGCTTATGATACTGTAGATGTGGCTGTGGAGTCAGACCTTTGATGAATGAGGACCCTGGATGAAAGTTGATGTAGATCCATCTTAATAGGACGACTGACCACTGTAGTTTTATATATAGTGTTTTTAAAGTTGTTTTTGTAATTGTGATATATGATATTTTAATGAGTGTATATATTTTTTATGGCTGGAAACCGGGCTGAGTCCCTCAATGAGGTTGAGAAGCTCGGTATAGAAAACTGTGAAATAAATAAATAAATAAATAAATAAACCGCCGCCTCCTCCTGAGAAAAATGTATAATATCACAAAAGACGACCACCTCTCCCGCCTCATAGGAAACCTGCTACAAAACAGGAGCTTCTTTGTTGAGTCCCAGGGCCAGAGAAGCAGATGACGGAAACAGAAGAACGGCCTGCCTCAGGGGAGCGTGCTCGCTCCATCCATGTTCAACATCTACACAAATGACCAGCCACTGCCAGAACGGACAGAGAGTTTCATCTATGCTGATGATTGTGCCATCACTGCTCAAGCAGGGAGCTTTGAAATGGTTGAACAGAAGCTCTCCGAGGTTCTAGGTGCTCTTACTGCCTATTACAGGGAAAACCAGCTGATCCCTAATCCATCTAAAACACAGACATGTGCCTTTCACCTTAAGAACAGACAGTCATCCAGAGCTCTGAGGATTACCTGGGAAGGAATCCCACTGGAGCATTGCAGCACACCCAAATACCTGGGAGTCACTCTGGACTGTGCTCTGAACTACAAGAAGCACTGCCTGAATATCAAGCAAAAGGTGGGCACTAGAAACAATATCATACGAAAGCTGACTGGCACAAACTGGGGATCACAACCAGACACAGTGAAGACATCTGCCCTTGCGCTATGCTACTCTGCTGCTGCGTATGCATGCCCAGTGTGGAACACATCTCACCACGCTAAAACAGTGGATGTGACTCTTAATGAGACATGCCGCATTATCATGGGGTGTCTGCGCCCTACACCACTGGAGAAAGTACACTGTTTAGCCGGTATTGCACCACCTGACATCTGCCGGGAAGTAACAGCCAATAGTGAAAGGACCAAGGCAGTTACATCCCCTGTTTGGGTATCAGCCAGCCCGTCAACGACTTAAGAAATAGTTTTCTGAGATCTACAGAGACACTCGCTGGAACACTCCAGCAAGCGAGAGTCCAAAAGTGACAGGCTCAAACCCAATGGCTGCTACCAAATGAGAGACTCCCCCCTGGGCACACAGAAAACTGGGCGACTTGGAAGGCGCTGAACAGACTGCGCTCTGGCACCACGAGATGCAGAGCCAATCTTAAGAAATGGGGCCACAAAGTGGAATCCACGACATGCGAGCATGAAGAAGAGCAAACCACTAACCACCTGCTGCAATACAACCTGAGCCCTGCCACATGCACAATGGAGGACCTTCTTGTGGCAACACCAGAGGCAGTCCAAGTGGCCAGATACTGGTCAAAGGACATTTAACCAACCACCAAGCTTGCAAAATTGGTGTTTTGACTGTTTGTTTGTTTTGTTAAAAATGTAATACAAATGTCTGGTTGCTCCTGACACGATAAATAAACAAAATATAGCAAAATATAGCACAGTGGAGGACCTCCTTGCGGCAACACCAGAGGCACTCCAAGTGGCCAGATACTGGTCAAAGGACATTTAACCAACCCTCAAGCTTGCAAAAATTGTGTTTTGTCTGTTTGTTTGTTTGTTTTGTTAAAAATGTAATACAAATGTCTGGTTGCTCCTGACACGATAAATAAATAAATAAATTTGGGGTGGAAAGGAATCATTTTTGGAGTGATCTGAAAAATGGCACAGGACTGGATGACGGCGACACCCCCAAATTGATAAAATAACGGGAGTTTGAACACTGCCGAGTCCAAAGAGAAGTGGTACGAGGGAGCAAGGACCGCCTTGACAAAGGATGCGGCCCTGCAGATAGTGCACTTGCGATGCGACGATAGGGCCATAATAGATGGGAGTCTACCGCAACAATTTGCAGATAAAAATAATAGGAAGTTTAAAGTGCACTTTACATGATAAAAGAAAGATGAAACGGGCGCGGAGAGGGGAGCCGGCTCTGTATCCCCGTTGCGACGGCGCTGCCTTGGTGTGTGTGCGTTTGTGTGTGTGTGCGGAGTAGCCTCCGCAGGAAAAGATTGATGCAACGAGAAGTGACCTTGGCTTGGAGCAGGAGTTGGTGATGTATGTATGAGCATCTCTCGGCTAAATGGACCCAGATTTGTAGTGCTAATATACATGGAAGCCCAGAACCAGACTCAGGATGGCAATAAATCAACAGCCACTTTGGGTGTCATTTCTGGTTTATATTCCACTATTGTTCTATCACTTTAATTCATGTCACTATCATCTGTTCATCTGGAACAGTTTTATATAATTTTCCAGTGGAGTTACCTGACAAATCCTATCAAATTAACACGGGTGCATTAACAATATTGACTCCGCGGCGCCGATTCGTGGGAGCCGCACCTGAAATGAAATGTAATTTTTGTTTGCTTTTTATAAAAAGGGAAGAAAAGGCCCCGGGGACTGTTTCTATTTGTTTTTAATCTATCCAAGATGTAGTGTGCGCGCGTGCGAGTTGGGGATGGGAGGAGAATCTGTTTTATGTATTGTCGAAAGCTTTCATGGCCGGAATCACTGGGTTGTTGTGTGTTTTCCGGGCTGTATGGCCATGTTCCAGAAGCCTTCTCTCCTGACATTTCGCCTGCATCTATGGCAGGCATCCCCAGAGGTTGTGAGGTCTGTAGGAAACTAGGAAAATGGCTTTTATATATCTACTAGCCGTCCCTTGCCATGTATTGCTGCAGCCCAGTCTGTTTATATGTGTTTTGTATGTATATATATGTGTGTGTATATATGTGGTTTTATGCATGCGTTGTAATGTATATATATTTTTTTGGTTTTTAAGTCTCTTCTTCTGTGTTTTTCAGTATTTTTATGAATGATGGTCACTTGTTGGCTTTTTAGGTGTATTGTGCCCAAATTTGGTGTCAATTTGTCCAGTAGTTTTAGAGTTATGTTAATCCCACAAACGAACATTACACTTTTATTTATATAGATGGACTGTCCAGGGTGGGAGAAAGAACTCTTGTCGGTTTGGTGTGAATGTAGCAATTGGCCACCTTGATTAGCATTTAATGGCCTAGCAGTTTTCAAGGTCTGGCTTCTTACTACCTGGGGGAATCCTTTGTTGGGATGCAAGGGAACAATGGCTTCAAACTGCAAGAAAGGAGATCCCACCTGAACATTAGGAAGAACTTCCTGACTGTGAGAGCCGTTCAGCAGTGGAACTCTTTGCCCCAGAGTGTGGTGGACGCTCTTTCTTTGGAAGCTTTTAAACAGAGGCTGGATAGCCATCTGTCAAGGGTGCTTAGGAGTGCTTCTTGGCAGGAGGTTGGACTGGATGGCCCATGAGGTCTCTTCCAACTCTATGATTCTAATTTTAACAGGTCTCAGGTAAATCAGGACAACACTCAAAATCAGGGGAGTTCCAGACACTAAACAACCAGGGCCAGCTAATCACCTCCCAGCAAAGGATTCCTTCAGGCAGTAAAAAGTCAGACCTTGAAACTTCCAGGTCATTAAATGCTAATCAAGCTGGCCAATTGAAACATTCACACCTACCTGGTGGGGACGAGAGACGGGGCCTTCTCGGCTGTGACCCTTCACCTGTGGAACATGTTTCCAAATGAGATAAGATCGGCTTCATCCCTCCTGGCTTTCAGGAAGAAATTGAAATCTCGAACATGGCCAGACAGCTCAGAAAACACACAACAGCCCAATCTGTTTTATTTCCATTCTGCATTTCTCTTGCACATTTTCCTTGGGTTGCCGCCAAGCCAAACTCACAATAATAATAATAATAACAACACCAAGAAAATTCTGAAGAAGTTTTTAACATCAAGGCAACAAGGATTTATGTAGATTTTGGACAACGACTGATCAAGCTGCCTAGAGTGAAACGTTACAGGAAAGCATTTCTTTTCTCTCTCTTTCCCTGTCCTGTGATGGAGAATCCAGGTTGCTCATATTATTTTCACTCTCCGAGCATCCTTTTTTGGGGGGCGCTTGACACTTGCACGTAATTGAAATATGGTATCTCCAAAGGGAGGGGTCCGGCGCATGGGGCTGACAAATTGCGCGCGGTGATTAATTGAAACGTGATGCTTTTGCTAGCAAAGCCGCTCCAGGCTCCCTTGCAGTGGTCAGGTACCAAATGAGGGTTATGGTACACTGGGCGCCGGCAGGAGACGGGGTTAACACAACACACTCGGTCGCCTCTTTGTCCTGCCTTGGCTTCCTTCAAAGAGCCGGCTGTTGGGAAGCACCTACTTTCTTCATCACATGTCGTCTCCGCGCAGGAACAAAACACACTTGTGGGGGTCACAACTGACCCCTCATTTTTTAATTATTTTTTTGTTGTGTCAGGAGCGACTTGGGAAACTGCAAGTCGCTTCTGGTGTGAGAGAATTGGCGGTCTGCAAGGATGTTGCCCAGGGGACGCCCGGATGATTTTATGTTTTTATCATCCTTGTGGGAGGCTTCTCTCATGTCCCCACTTGGGGAGTTGAAGCTGACAAAGGGAGCTCATTCGCCTCTCCCTGGTTTCGAACCTGCAACCTGTCGGTCTTCAGTCCTGCCGGCACAGGGGTTTAACCCACTGTGCCACTGGGGGCTCCATACCCCTCAATACAAGCTGTTATGCGAGGGTTGAATGAAAAGTAATGCCTCCACCTTGGTTACTTGGATTTGGATGGGAATATTTTAATAAATCAAACACAGAAACAATCCTTAGAATGTGCTCTTTAACTACCACTATTCACTTTTCTGCATAATCACCAGACAATTGGAAACATTTCTGCCAACGATGAACAAGTTTTCTGAAGCCGTCACAGAAGAACTCGACACTCTGTTTCCACAACCAGTGTTTCACAGTTCTCTCATCCTGGGTACCCATCGTGCACAGATCTTCCGATAGCCAAGCAAAGCAATAATGTGACCCACACGTTCTTGTGAAACGCCGATTATGCTTGAAATTTCTCTCTGAGTGATACGACGATTGTCCTGAATCAATCTGTCAACTTTTTGCGTGTGAAACTCGGTGGATGTTGTCACAGGACGTCCAACTCTTTGTTTGTCACGCAAACCAGATGCTCCCACCTCAACATCTTTAAACTTACTTGCCCAATGACACACACTCACATCAACACAATGACCATAAACAGCTTGCATCTCCTTTGGGGTGACACCTTCTGCTGTCAAGAATTCAATGTTTAAGTTGCATTGACCGAACGTCTGCGCAGGATTCCATACATCGCACTTTAACAACACAACTGTTCAATGATAAGGTTTCCCGCCAAAATGGAACTGTAGAGGAGAGTCTACTGAACAAGCCAGTACCTGCTGCATACGGTGCTTAAGTTGAACTGACCGACTGCGCAGGGTTCCATACTTCACACTTTAACAACACAACCGTTCAATGCTAAGGCTTCCTGCCAAAATGGAACTGTAGAGGAGAATCTACTGAAGAAGCCAGTACCTGCCGCATACGGTACTTAAGTCGCATTGACCGACCGTCTGCACAGGGTTCCATACTTTGCACTTTAACAACACAACCATTCAATGCTAAGGCTTCCCGGCAAAACGGAATTGTATAGGAGAGTCTACTGACCAAGCCAGTACCTTCCGCAACTGGGTTGTTGTGAGCTTTCTGGGCTGTATGGCCATATTCCAGAAGCATTCTCTCCTGACATTTCACCTGTATCCATGGCAGGCATTCTCAGAGGTTGTGAGGTCTGTTGGAAACTGATATCTATATAAATAAAAATGTAATGTTCATTTGTGGGATTAATAGAACTCAAAAACCACTGGACGAATTGACACCAAATTTGAACACAAGACACCTAACAACCCAATGTATGTTCTTCACTAAAAAAAAATGATTGTCATTTGGGAGCTGTAGTTGCTGGGATTTATAGTTCACCTACAATCAAAGAGTATTCTGAACTCCACCAACAATGGAATTGAACCAAACTTGGCACACAGAATTCCCATGACCAACAGAAAATACTGGAAGGGTTGGGTGGGCATTGGCCTTTAGTTTTGGAGTTGTAGTTCACCTACGTCCAGAGAGCACAATGGACTCAAACAATGATCGATCTGGACCAAACTTGGCACAAATACTCAATTTGCCCAAATGTGAACACTGGTGGAATTTGGGGAAAATAGACCGTGATATTTGGGAGTTGTAGTTGCTGGGATTTATAGTTCACCTACAATCACAGAGCATTCTGAACCCCACCAACGATAGAATTGGGCCAAACCTCCCACACAAAACCCCCATGTGAGCCATAGCAACGCATGGCAGGGGATGGCTAGTATTACCATAAAATATTATGCATTCGAAAACATAGGAGAGAGAAGGGGAAAAATATATAATAATATAATATGATATATTGTATATACATATAATATTTATAATGTTATAATGTAATACAATATTATAATAATACAATATTATAATTATATATTTTATGTTACATGTAATATTAATAATAATCTACATAAATATAAATGTTTGTTTGTGGGATTAACATAACTCAAAAACCACTGCACGAATTGCTGTCAAATTTGGCCACAAGACACCTACTAACCCAAGGCATAAAGAAATTACATATATTAGAAACCAACATGTTCTCATTACTTCATTTTCCAGATCACCAGACTGGGCCACAGCAACACGTGGTAGCAGATAGCTAGTAGTAGTAGTAGTAGTAGTAATAATAATAATAATAATAATAATAAATGACTTGAACCACAGGAATGTAGATCTTGGTGGGAGAAAAGTGGGGCATAAATTAATAAAGAAGTAAAACAAAGCAATGGTTCCAATATGATCGTCTCCTCGTGAAAGGAATGACGCCTGAATGCCATTCCGCTGATCCAAGATACCGAAAGGACCCACAGAAGAAGTTAATCCAACCCTGGAAAGAAGTCGAGCCATTTATTACCGATTCTGTGATGGTTTTCTTTCTCCCCCCTCGGCTCTCCTCCAAAGCGACGACAACCTTGCCGTGCGGAGCAGAAAAACGGACAGCATCTCATTGCTTAACTTACAATTACAAGGTTTTCTCCTCTGACATGAGTAACCAAAGCCCTCTCTCTACTTTTTCATAGTGGCAGCTGTGCTGGGGAAGACTTAAAAGTAATTACATTTTTAGGTCATGAGTTATAGGTCAAGGTCAGGCTGAAATAGGCAAAAGGAATAAAGGAGTATTTAAAAACAACACACGGGGAGGCTGTTTCTTTGTTGGAGAGGGCCCTCTCCGCCTCCCTTGGAAATAATTTTTCTTCTCTTTTTTTAAAAAAAAGGAAGCAAGGGAGTTAACACAACGATAACAAAGAGGCAGACCCTATCACTAGGGGGGAAAATACATATACATACATACACAACAAGCCTTGGGATTTGTGATCAAAGAGACTAATATGGCCCTCCTCCACATTCCTACGGGATCTCAGCAATAAAAAACTCAAGCAGGGAACCATCAATGTTTTTCTTTGCTATATTTTATTTATTTATCGTGTCAGGAGCAACCAGACAGTTGTATAACATTTTTAACAAAACTAACAAACAGACAAAACACAAAGTTTGCAAGTTTGGTAGTTGATTAAATGTCTTTTGGCCAGTATCTGACTCCTTGGAGTGCCTCTGGTGTTGCTCTAAGAAGGTCCTCCATTGTGCATGTGGCAGGGCTCAGGGTGCATTGCAGCAGGTGGTCAGTGGTTTGCTCCTCTCCACACTCGCATGTTGTGGATTCCACTTTATGGCCCCATTTCTGAAGGTTGGCTCTGCATCTCATGGTGCCAGAGTGCAGTCTGTTCAGCGCCTTCCAAGTCACCCAGTTTTTTGTGTGCCCAGGGGGGAGTCTCTTATTTGGTATCAGCCATTGATTGAGGTACTGGGTTTGAGCCTGCCACTTTTGGACTCTCGCTTGCTGAGGTGTTCCAGCGAGTGTCTCTGTAGGTCTTAGAAAACTATTTCTTGATTTAAGTCGTTGACATGCTGGCTGATACCCAAACAGGGGATGAGCTGGAGATGTCACTGCCTTGGTCCTTTCACTATTGGCTGCTACTTCCCGGCGGATGTCAGGTGGTGCGATACCAGCTAGACAGTATAATTTCTCCAGTGGTGTAGGGCGCAGACACCCTGTGATAATCCGGCATGTCTCATTAAGAGCCACATCCACTGTTTTAGCGTGGTGAGATGTGTTCCACACTGGGCATGTGTACTCAGCAGCAGAGTAGCATAGCCCAAGGGCAGATGTCTTCACTGTGTCTGGTTGTGATCCCCAGGTTGTGCCAGTCAGCTTTCGTGTGATATTGTTTCTAGCACCCACTTTTTGCTTGATATTCAGGCAGTGCTTCTTGTAGGTCAGAGCACGGTCCAGAGTGACTCCCAGGTATTTGGGTGTGTTGCAATGCTCCCGTGAGATTCCTTCCCAGGTGATCCTCAGAGCTCGGGATGCTTGTCTGTTCTTAAGGTGAAAGGCACATGTCTGTGTTTTAAATGGATTAAGGATCAGCTGGTTTTCCCTGTAATAGGCGGTAAAGGCACCTAGAGCTTTGGAGAGCTTCTGTTCAACCATCTCAAAGCTCCCTGCTTAAGCAGTAATGGCACGATCATCATCATAGATGAAGCTCTCTGTCCCTTCTGGCAGTGGCTGGTCATTTGTGTAAATGTTGAACATGGATGGAGCAAGCACACTCCCCTGAGGCAGGCCGTTCTTCTGTTTCCTCCATCTGCTTCTCTGGCCCTGGAACTCAACAAAAAAGCTCCTGTTTTGTACCAGGTTTCCTATGAGGTGGGTGAGGTGGTAGTCCTTTGTGATATTATACATTTTTCTCAGGAAGAGGCGGTGGTTCACAGTATCATAGGCTGCTGACAGGTCTATGAAGACAGCTCCTGTGATCTTCTATATGCTGAGTCAGGTTCAGCACTTGCGATGTGCAGTTTTTCCCTTTCCTGAAGCCAGCTTGCTGTGGGATCAGACATAGGTCTATTTTTCTATGCAAAATAAGTCTCTCCAGAACTTTGTAGAGGTGGCACAACAGGGAGATTGGTCTATAGCTTTTTGGATCATTACGGTCTTTGCCTGGCTTCAAGATGGCGATGACTCTTGCTTTCCTCCAGATTTTGGGGATCTGACAGGATGCAGTGCAGTTGTTCATCATCTTTGCTATATGTAAATCTATTTAACCTGTTTATTCAATGTCTGCTTTTCCCCCCCTTCCATTGGACACCCAGGTATTTCAGGAGACAAGGTGGAGGTGGACCCCGTCACAAACCAGAAAGCCAGCACCAAGTTCTGGATCAAGCAGAAGCCAATCTCCATCGATGCCGAACTCCTTTGCACTTGCGACCTGGCAGAAGAGAAGAGCCCGAGTAAGTAGCTTGCCTCTCTTTGAGGTTTTCTCTTTCCTTTAGAGGAAAGTCTACTGGACAAGCCAGTACCTGCCGCATGCAGTGTTTAAGTTGCATTGATCGACCGTCTGCGCAGGGTTCCATACTTTGCACTTTAACAACACGACCATTCAATGCTAAGGCTTCTTGCCAAAATAGAACTGTAGAGGAGAGTCTACTGAATAAGCTAGTACCTGCCGCATACGGTGCTTAAGTTGCATTGACCGACCATCTGCACAAGGTTCCATCCTTCACACTTCAACAACACAACCGTTCAATGCTAAGGCTTCCCGCCAAAATGGAACTGTAGAGGAGAGTCTACTGAACAAGCCAGTACCTGCCGCATAGCAGTACTGCCATCTGTTGAGGAGTTACGAAAGTGGAGGCATTACTTTTCATTCAACCCATTTTCCTAGTTTCCAACAGACTTCACAACATCTGAGGATGCCTGCCATAGATGCAGGCGAAACGTCAGGAAGGAATGTTTCTGGAACATGGCCTTACAGCCCAGAAAACTCACAACATCCCATCATGCTTTGCGGAGAGTTTGCACCACAACTCTCTCTCTCTCTCTACACATTCTGGGCCTTTTTTTCTCTCTTCCCTCGCTTTTGCACTTTTCAAGAGGAGGCAGGAACGAGCGCTCATATTTGGGTGCCTGACGGAATGACGCTTTCGTCCTGGCCCCTTGATCTTATCAACAAAGTGATATATGTTTGTAGCCGAGTTTACATCAAAAATTATTCCGGGGGCTTCCTCAGAAATGAATTATGGCAAAGGGAGCAGCGTGGCTGAGTGGGAGATAAGGGTTTCTTACTTCTGCAATATATTTTGTTTCCCTGTTTTTATCTCTTGTAACACAACCGCCGTCCTACGTCCTCCTCCGTCTAGTCTTCTCGGAGGTGTGCCGGAACGTGTCACAAACAGATGGTTCGGCGGTTCGGGCACAGTCGTCTTTTTTGCTCTTTTGTTCCAGAAACAGAAAAGGAAAAACACATTTGTTCCTTTGAAAGCATTAACTTGTGAATCCCATCAACGTGCAAAAGGCCAGTTGCAAATGCAGGTTTCTATAGGGAAATGAAAGGGTAGTAAACAGAGTTAAATCATTTATCCACCAAGGATGCCTCTGTATTGAAGAATTAATTCAATTTGAGGCTTGTGCTGTGGAACCCTAGGAAGGCTAAAGACCTGTAAACCTACAATTCCCATGATTTTATGGCAGAGAGTTGTATCTATGCTGACGATCGTGCCATCACCGCACAAGCAGGGAGCTTTGAAATGGTGGAACAAGCTCTCTGAAGCTTTAGGTGCTCTTACTGGCTATTATGTGCCCAAAGTACTTAATCTTTACTTCAGAGTTTCATCTATGCTGACGATCGTACCATCACCACTCAAGCAGGGAGCTTTGAAATGGTTCAACAGAAGCTCTCCGAAGCTTTAAGTGCTCTTACTGCCTATTATGTGGTCAAAGTACTTACTCTTTACTTCAGAGTTTCATCTATGCTGACGATCGTGCCATCACCGCTCAAGCAGGGAGCTTTGAAATGGTTCAACAGAAGCTCTCCGAAGCTTTAGGTGCTCTTACTGCCTATTATGTGGCAAAAGTACTCAATCTTTACTTCAAAGTTTCATCTATGCTGACGGTCATGCCATCACCGCTCAAGCAGGGAGCTTTGAAATGGTGGAACAGAAGCTCTCCGAAGCTTTAAGTGGTCTTACTGCCTATTATGTGGTCAAAGTACTTAATCTTTACTTCAGAGTTTCATCTATGCTGATGATCATGCTATCACCGCTCAAGCAGGGAGCTTTGAAATGGTGGAACAGAAGCTCTCCAAAGCTTTAGGTACTCTTACTGCCTATTACAGGGAAAACCAGCTGATTCCTAAACTATCTAAAATACAGACTTGTGCTTTTCATCTTAACAGCTCTGAGGATTACTTAGAAAGGAATCCCACTGGAGCATTGCAGCACACCCAAATACCTGGGTGTCACTCTGGCCCATGCTCTGACTTAACTCAGGTCTCTCAATAGATGGCGAAAACAGAAGAATGGCGTGCCCCAGGGGAGCATGCTTGCTCCATCCATGTTTAACATTTATACAAATGATCAGCCACTGCCAGAAGGGACAGAGAGTTTCATCTATGCTGACGATCGTGCCATCACCGCCCAAACAGGGAGCTTTGAAATGGTTGAACAGAAGCTCTTCAAAGCTTGTTCCATCAATGTTCAACATTTACAGAAATGACCAGCCACTCCCAAAAGGAACAGAGAATTTCATCTATGCTGACGATTGTGCCATCACCACTCAAGCAGGGACCTTTGAAATGGTTGAACAGAAGCTCTCCAAAGCTTGTTCCATCAATGTTCAACATTTACAGAAATGACCAGCCACTGATATAAGGGACAGAGAGTTTCATCTATGCTGACGATCGTCACCACCCAATAGTTGAACAGAAACTGTGAGGTGCTCTTACTACCTATTACACGGAAAACCAGCTAATTCCTAATCTATCTAAAATGCAGATGTGTGCTTTTCCCCTTAAGAACAGACAAGCATCTCAAGCTCTGAGGATCACCTGGGAAGAAATCCCACTGCAGCATTGCAGCGCACCTAAACCTGTATCTGTATCATGCTCTAACTTATAAGAAGCACTGTTTGAATATTAAGCAAAAAGTGGGTGCTAGAAATAATATCATATGAAAGCTGACTGGCACAACAAAACAGACACAGTGAAGATATCTGCCCTTGCGCTTTGCTACTCTGCTGCTGAATCCAGCATATAGATCTCGTTTGCTGTGACATACTGTGGTGTCAGTAAAATAATAACTTATTTATTTATTTATTATTTATATTTCACCCTATCACCCTGGAGAGACTCAGGGCGGAAAGTGGTGTCCAACTGCATTCATCTGATACTGTCTTCTTCAACCTGCCCTGACTTTGTGCCCTAAGTAAAGTAAAGGCTTCCCCTTGACATTAAGTCTAGTTGAGTCCAACTCTGGGGTGGTGGTGTTCATTTCCATTTCTAATCCGAACAACCAGCATTGTCCATAGACATCTCCTACGTCATGTGGCCAGCATGACTGCATTGAGCGCCATTACTTTCCCGCCAGAGTGGTACCTATTGATCTACTCACATATAGAACTACTTGATAATGCATTGGAATAACGTTGAAGATGCGCACAATAATGTTTTAAGGCTTTGTACAGTTTTTATATTTTGTATATCATATGCTATAGTTTTTAATAGAATTTTGAAAATTGTTTTTACTTGTTAGAATTGTTGAGGCATCGAATTGTTGCCAATTTGTGAACCGCTCCAAGTCACCTCTGGGCTGCGAGGGGCGGTATATAAATATAGTAAATAAATAATTAAACCAATAAACAGATTTGTATGTTTTCGAACTGTTGGTGTATTGTTTTTACTGTTTATTGTTATTGCTTAATGTTTTGATTTACTTTATGGTTTATGTGTATTGTTGTATTGTTGTTTTATTGAGGCCTTGGCCTTTGTAAGCCGCATTGAGTCCTTCGGGAGATGCTAGTGGGGTACAAATAAAGTTAATAATAATAATAATAATAATAATAATAATAATCTGGGGCTAACAGTGGAAGCTCACACCGCTCCCTAGATTTTAACCGCTAACCTTTTGGTCAGCAAGTTCAGCAGCTCAGCAGTTTAATCCACTCTGACTTTGTGTCCAATGAATGTGCAGATTTTTAATTGATTATGTCTTAGTTGCATTGGTGAATAATTATTAATGGGTTGTGTCTCCATCATCCCTATGTCTTCATGATAAGAAAACTGTCAAAAGTCTTTTTTTTAAAAATGTGCACATTCAGAATGCAGTTGTGTTGAAGACATAATGTAGTGGAGGCCAGGGATGACTTTGGGCAAGTCGCACTCTCTCAGCCTCAGAGAAAGGCAAAGGCCAAACCTCTCTGTTTACAACTTGCCTAGAAAAGCCCACAGTGGGTTTGATTTGGGTCCATTTTGTTCCTTTCTATCCAAAGGGGCCTCCGCTCAATTTGAACGTTGCTCTTGAATCTTTCCTGCCCCTAATTAGTCTTTTATTTGGCTCTTCGGGAATGGCTGTGGGTCTTTGCTTAAGCTCCGAGCCTTTTATTTGCCAAATAAATCCATCGGCTTGAACTCCAGCGCTGGGAGAAGTGCTAATGGGCTTCCCTTGTAAAACCCCAACCCCATTAGAACCCGGCCAACACCGTATCTATAAAGTGCTTGTTTAAATCAGCCCATCTTGATGATCAGAAAAGATTTTGCAGGTTCTGAATCTTGAAGGGAAGCATCCTGTCGTTAAGGAGGGAGATTTAAGCCTTCATAAAGGAGCTGCTGTTTTTATATCCCCCCCAAAAAGAATCCTGTATCTTAATTAAGCGTACGTAATATAAAGTCTTAAGGAAGCAGCGTAATAACCGTAATGCGATTATGTCCTAGGGCAATAGTGTAATTTAAAGAAAATCTGATTCCCTTAATGTCCCTTTACATTGATGATGGGCCAGGAGACAGTTGTCCGTCTTAGAAAAAGAGGCCCATAGATAGGACATGACCAGCAGCCGCTCAGTCGGCATCATCCCAATGGGACGCGGGAGCGATCGGATTAAGCCTTGGAGCCATGTCCATCACGCGTTTGAGTGGACATTATTTCCTCTTCATGAACCATGAACCTAAGATACTAAAAAGTGGTGTGTTTCTGCTCAGATCAAGAACATAAATACAGTAGAGTCTCGCTTATCCGACCTTTGCTTATCCGACATTCCGTCTTATCCGAGGGTCCCCTTTTCTTCCAGCATTTCCCCTTCAATTAAAGGAGCGCTCCCCAACTCTTTCTCCATTCCCAATAAGTGAAAAAGGCAAGACGAGGAGGAGGAAGAGGAGAGTGGAAAGGGGGAAAAGAGGCCGGACTGAAAGTGGAAGCGTCCTCCCTCCTTCCCACTGTGTTTTCCACTCTTCTCTTCCGCATCCATGCACTTGCCAGAGCTCTGCAAGTGCAGCTTTTTTCCGAATGAAGCAGAGAGTGTTTGAGGACCGGGACATCCGTAGGGATACCAAGGGGCTTGTTTATAAAGCTATTGTCCTCCCAACCCTGCTATACGCCTGCGAGACGTGGACTGTCTACAGACGTCACATGCAACTCTTAGAACGATTCCATCAATGCTGCCTCCGGAAAATCATGCAAATCTCTTGGGAAGACAAGTGGACAAATGTCAGCGTGCTGGAAAAAGCAAAGACCACCAACACTGAAGCAATGGTCCTTCGCCATCAACTCCGCTGGACTGGCCACATTGTCTGGATGCCCGACCACCGTCTCCCAAAGCAGTTGCTGTACTCCAAACTCAAGAATGGAAAACCAAATGTTGGAGGACAGGAGAAGAGATTGAAAGATGGGCTCAAAGCCAACCTTAAAAACTCTGACATAGACACTGAGAACTGGGAAGCCCTGGCCCTTGAGCGCTCCAGTTGGAGGTCAGCTGTGACCAGCAATGCTGTAGAATTTGAAGAGGCACGAATGGAGGCGAAAGAGAGAAATGTGCCAAGAGGAAGGCGTGTCAAGCCAACCCCGATCAGGGCCACCAACATTCCGTTTTCCATTCTTGAGTTCGGAATAAAGCAACTGCTTTGGAAGATGGTGGTTGGGCATCCAGACAACGTGGCCAGTCCAGCGGAGTTGATGGTGGAGGACCATCGCTTCAATGCTAGTGGTCTTTGCCTCTTCCAGCACGCTGACATTTATCCACTTGTCTTCCCATGATATTTGCAGGATTTTTTGGAGGCAGTGCTGATAGAATCGTTCCAAGAGTTGCGTGTGACATCTGTAGACAGTCCACGTCTCACAGGCTTATTGCAGGCTTGGGAGGACAATAGCTTTATAAACAAGCACCTTGGTATCCCTACGGATGTCCCATGTCAAACACTCTCTGCTTCATTGGAAAAATGCTGCACTCGCAGAGCTCAGGCGGTGCTGAATTTCAGTGTCAATGTTGACTTTTGTGGAGAGGTGGCTGCCAAGGGAGTGGAAATGGTCAACATTTTCTAATGTTACACCGTTAAGATGTATTTCTGGCATTGGAGAGGGATTGGCCGGTGACTGCTGGAAGAGCACTGGTTTTCTTGATGTTCAATGACAGGCCGAGCTTCTTGTATGCTTCTGCGAAGGTGTTCAGAATGGCTTGTAGGTCTTCTTCTGAATGCACACAGACAACATTGTCATCAGCATACTGGAGTTCAACCTCTTTATGAAGTCCTCCAGTGCAGTTTTGTGGTCAGCTTCCAGCAGAAGCAAACCTTAGAGCAGTGTTTCTCAACCTTCCTAATGCTGTGATCCCTTAATACAGTTCCTCATGTTGTGGTGACCCCCAACCATCACATTATTTTCATTGCTACTTCATAACTGTAATTTTGCTACTGTTATGAATCATAATGTAAATATGTGACGTGCAGGATATATTTCCATTCACTGGACCAAATTTGGCACAAATTATATGCCCAAATTTCAATACTGGTGGGGTTGGGGGGATTGATTTTGTCATTTGGGAATTGTAGTTGCTGAGATTTATAGTTAAACTACAATCAAAGAGCATTCTGAACTCCGCCATCTATGGAACTGAATCAAATTTGGCACACAAAACTCAAAATACAACCAAGAGAAAATATTGGAAGGGTTTGGTGGGCATTGATTTCAGTTTTAGAGTTGTAGTTCACCTACCTCCAGAGAGCACTGTGGACATTAATGGATCTGGACCAAACTTGGCATGAATACTCAATGCGCCCAAAGTTTGGGGAAAATAGACCTTGACATTTGGGAGTTGAAGTTGCTGGGATTTATAGTTAATCTACAATCAAAGAGCATTCTGAATTCACCCCATAAGGGATCTGTACTAAACTCGACATGCTGCCTACATGGCCAACACTGATTATTAGTGGGGTCAAGGAGGTGCTGTTTTTGAATTCTGGGAGTTGTAGTTCACCAACACCAAAAAGGAAGAGAAGGACAGGCAGAGAAATATTCTGCCTTCTCTGCCAAAAGGGTTCCAAAGACCATCAGAAATGTGTGTTTTCTGATGGTTTTTGGCAACCCCCCGAAACCCTCTCGCGACCCTCTCGGGGGTCCCGACCCCCAGGTTGAGAAACACTGCCTTAGAGTGATGCAAGAAGACCCGGGGGTTCCCAGAAGGGTTTTCTCTGATGTGGACAAATGATCCATTTCTTTTCTTGTGAATTTTCATTTCCGTGCGAGCCCCATGCCCCTAACCCCAGCACATGTGGAGGATTGTCTGTACAGTCCAATGGCATCGGTTGCCCGGCTCACCAAGTTTCCTCCGACTCTCCTGTGATCGTCCTTTCTTGCCTCAATGGACCCTTCCGAGTGGGTAATTTAATTGCCAGCCTTGCGCCTTGCAGGTTTTGCAGATTTCCTTTCGATTCCCATTCCATTGTTGTGCTGGGGCTTAACAGAATGTTAACCTGGTAATAGGCACAGGGCCTCCCCATTATGTGTCTTGCTATCGAACGGTTCTGCATGGCTAGTTAAGGAAGATGGCAAGAAGATTAATGAAAGCTGCCTAATGCAGAAGGGGGGGAGCGGGCACCCTCTGCAAGACTTCCAGCGAGGGCATATTAAAGCTGAACCAGTGTGCTGGCTTGCGTGTTGTTGTTTTTCCCCTCCCCTGTACCCCCCTCCCTTCCTTTTCCTTTATCCTGCAACCTTTGAACCCACCTCACTGTCAAGACCTGCCAGGAGAGCGACATTTTGATTGATGTCGCTACACGAGTCAGTCTTCTTTCCCGTTGAATTAGGCATCTGGGCGAAAATAGCTTTCCGCCGCAATGAATTCGGACTGGCTTGTAAGTGATCGCCAAATTAACAGCTCCCCCACCAACGCCCGTCCTTTGTGTGTTTGGAAGTTTAAGGTGCAGGTGTTGAAAGCCTAGAAGTGTTTTGGCTTCTAGAGACAAAGGTCTATGAGTACGTTGAGATATGAGTCAGATCCAGTCATGATCAAACCCAACTTTGGGCGTCACCTGGGAATCATTTCCATTCCTGTTACGATGGTCAGAACTTGGGGTATTGTTCCATGGGAAGTCCACCTCGTCCTATCAATATATACCTTCGATTGGGCATCCAAAACTTTCATGATTCAATGATGCCTTCGTGTAGAGGTGTCAAACTGGTGGTCCTCCAGATGTTTGGACATCCACCTCCCAGAAGCCCTTGCCAGGCAGAACAAAAATGTCAGAAATAGATCAGTACTGGATGTATTATCTTTTTCCCATTGATGCTTTTGAGGTTTCCAAATGCATCATCAGTACCTTCTATCCAAGTGTGGATCAGATGCATCATCAGTCTTTTCTGTCCAAGTACCAGTCAGATGCATCGTGGATGCCTTCTATCCAAGTACCAATCAGATACATCATGAGTATCTTCTATTCAGGTAGGCAAAACTGAAAGCCAAAACCAAGGTCACAACTACATCTGTTATAGAACTCCAATATGCTGATGATAATGTAGTCCATGTGCATTCAGAAGATCTACAAGCCACTCTAAACACCTTTGCAGAAGCATACAAGAAGCTCGGTCTCTCATTGAACATCGACAGATGGCAAGCTATTTAACCTCAGCAGACTGAATGTCAAAATCAAGATCAGAGCAACATCTGTTATAGAACTCCAATATGCTGATGATAATTTAATCTGTGCACATCCAGAAGACCTACAAGCCACTCTAAACACCTTTGCAGAAGCATACAAGAAGCTCAGTCTCTCATTGAACATCAACAGATGGCAAGCTATCTAACCTCAGCAGACTGAATGCCAAAACCAAGGTCACAGCAACATCTGTTATAGAACTCCAATATGCTGATGATAACGTAGTCTGTGTGCATTTAGAAGATCTACAAGCCACTCTAAACACCGTTGCAGAAGCATACAAGACCCTCGGTCTCTCATTGAACATCGACAGATGGCAAGCTATTTAACCTCAGCAGACTGAATACCAAAATCAAGGTAACAGCAACATCTGTTATAGAACTCCAATATGCTGATGATAACGTAGTCTGTGTGCATTCAGAAGATCTACAAGCCACTCTAAACACCTTTGCAGAAACATACAAGAAGCTCAGTCTCTCATTGAATGTTGACAGATGGTAAGCTATTTAACCTCAGCAGACTGTATGCCAAAATTAAAGTCACAGCAGCATGTGTTATAGAACTCAAATATGCTGATGATAATGCAGTCTATGCACATTCAGAAGACCTACAAGCCACTCCAAACATCTTTGCAGAACCATACGAGAAGTTTGACCTCTTATTGAACATTGAGAAATCCAAAGTGCTCTTCCAGCAGGCACCTGCCAATCCCCCTGCAATGCCAGAAATACAGCTTAATGGTGTAACATTAGAAAATGTTGACCATTTCGGCTACCTTGGAAGCCACCTCTCCACAAAAAGTCAACATTGACACTGAAATATAACACTTCCTGAGCTCTGAGCTTATTTTCTGAATGAAGCAGAGAGTGTTTCAGGATCGGGACATCCGTAGAGAGACCAGATGTTTGTTTATAAAGCTATTGTCCTCCCAAACTTGCTATATGCCTTCAAAATGTGAACTTCCCAGTTCTCAGTTCTGAGTTGTCCATTGGCACGTAACCTATTGAGACTGATATCATTACGCATGTGCAGTTTCAGCATCCTGTGATAAATAGAAGTGGGTCAGGGGAAATCTTTAATGGACGCCCTTCATATGTCTACATCCACCAAAATATGAGTGAGGGGTTGTTGTTGTTTTCCTAATATTATGTCCAGTTTTTAAGGCAGTCTCGTGAAAATATCTCTGAATTATCCCAGTAATGCATTTGTATGGGCGCTGGGTTCTATCATACATCTTTTTATAGGTTCTCTTTCTTCCAATGTTACATTGTTGGAGCAAAAAAAAAAATATAGGCCATTAGGCTCCAGTTCTCATATCGTTTTGAAAAGTGCAAGTCCAGTTGGTTCAAATAATAATAATGATCTGGCAGCCCAAGAACAAGCCATTAGAACAAATCAGAGCCAGAATTGAAAAGTTGACAATAGATCCCAAATGTAGACTCTGCAAGGAAGCAGGTGAAACAATAGATCACATCCTCAGCTGCTGCAGAAAGATTGTGCAGAGAGACTCCAAGCAGAGGCACAACACCGTTGCTCAGATGATTCATTGGAACTTGTGCCACAAACACCATCTGCCTGCGACAAAGAACTGGTGGGATCACAAGCCAGAAAAACTTACAGAGAATCAACACGGCAAACTCTTCTGGGACTTCCGAATTCAGACTGACAGAGTTTTGGAGCACAAGACTACTGACCTCACGATTGTGTTAAAAAACAGAGTGTGGATCATCAGTATTGCAATCCCAGGAGACATCAGGATTGAAGAGAAACAACTGGAAAAGCTGACACTATATGAGGATTTAAAGATTGAACTGCAAAGACTCTGGTAAAGGTGGTCCCAGTGGTGATCGGCACACTGGGTGCAGTGCCTAAAAACCTTGGCCTGCACTTAAACACAATCAGCGCTGACAAAATGACCAGCTGCCAGCTGCAGAAGACCACCATACTGGGATCTGCACGCATCATTTGCCGATACGTCACACAGTCCTAGACACTTGGGGAGTGTCCGTTGTGTGATCCAATACAATAGCCAGCAGAGTGTCTGCTGTGGACTCATCTTGTTGTGTTAATAATAATAATAATAATAATAAGAAGAAGAATAGGAATAAGAATAAGAATAATAATAATACAGTCCTAGATGCTTGGGAAGTGTTCGACTTGTGATTTTGCGATACGAAATCCAGCATCTATATCTCGTTTGCTGTGCTATACTGTGTTTTTGTGTCACAATAATAATAATAATAATAATAATAATAATAATAATAATATACACACTCCTAGATGCTTGGGAAGTGTTCGACTTGTGATTTTGTGGTACGAAATGCAGCATATAGATCTCGTTTGCTGTGACATACTGTGCTTTTGTGTCACTAAAATAATAATAATAATAATAACAGTCCTAGACTCTTGGGAAGTGTTCGACTTGTGATTTTGTGATACGTAATCCAGCATATAGATCTCGTTTGCTGTGATGTACTGTGTTTTTGTGTCACTAAAATAATAATAATAATAACAACAACAGTCCTAGACGCTTGGGAAGTGTTTGACTTGTGATTTTGTGATACGAAATGCAGCATATAGATCTCGTTTGCTGTGACATACTGTGCTTTTGTGTCACTAAAATAATAATAATAATAATAACAGTCCTAGACTCTTGGGAAGTGTTCGACTTGTGATTTTGTGATACGTAATCCAGCATATAGATCTCGTTTGCTGTGATGTACTGTGTTTTTGTGTCACTAAAATAATAATAACAACAACAACAACAGTCCTAGACGCTTGGGAAGTGTTCAACTTGTGATTTTGTGATATGAAATGCAGCATATAGATCTCATTTTCTGTGACATACTGTGCTTTTGTGTCAGTAAAATAATAATAATAATAATAATAATAATAATAATAATTTCTTTATACCTTGCTACCATCTCCCGGAGACTAGAGGTGACTCACAAAACACTATGCACACACACACACACACACACACATATACAGACACTCACACACAAATATACATATTTAGTACATCATATGGCAGTATAGATTCAATGGGTTTTATGTGTTTTCCGGGCTGTAAAAGTATAGTATAGATTCAGTTAACCGGAGTGATGGACAAAAAAAGGTGTAGTTTGACAAGGTCTTGAGCCAAAGAGAGCTTGTTCTTGAGCCAAAGAACTCCTGTGGACTCATCTTGTTGTGTTTCTAATAATAATAATAATAATAATAATAATAATAGCCCTTTAGAATGTTATTTTATGACTGCGTTTTTTTAAATGTAGTTCTGATGATGTTGTTGTTATTTGTTGTTTATGTTTTGATTTTATTGCTGTAATACGTCGTCCGGGCTTGGCCCCATGTAAGCCGCTCCGAGTCCCCATTGGGGAGATGGTGGTGGGGTATAAATAAAGATTATTATTATTATTATTATTATTATTATTATTATTTACTCTGGTAGATGCCTCTTTTCCAATACTGCTCTCCTTCGTTGGTACCGAATGCTTGAGGAGCACTCATTGCCTCCGTTGACTTTAACAAATATCTTCTGTAGCCCCGTTAAAAGAGGGGCTCCATCTATCCTGTCAAAAGCGGCTCGCTGGGTCTCTCTTTCTCTCTCATCCCCCCCCCCCCTCGCCGTTTAATTACACTATCCAATTAAAACTCCTTTGCTGCGTTTGGATTCTCTTCTCCTTGGGCTTGAGTGGATATGACATTTACAAGGCTCGGCTCTCAAGCAGACAATGGCGTGATTGATGAGGTGCAGACGCGGCGAAGGAGCCCATCGCCACTTGGAAAGGCTGCTTAGCGCCATTTGATTTATTTATCATCTCTTCCCCAAAAAAAGCGGGGGGGGGGGATGCAAAGAATAAAGGCAGCCGGGAAAGGACCAAAAAGCAATGGTATTTGGGCAACGCAGGCCACTGTCTCGGGTTTCCGCTCTCCGATGGATAATAGCTTCCCATTTGCTTGGAAAGCTTCAGAAGTTTTAGCAATGACCAAGGGTGCATCTCAACCTTCCTTAATATAGTTCATCATGTTGTGCTGACCCCCAACCATAACATTATTTTGTTGCCACTTCATAACTGTCATTTTACTACTGCTATGAATCAATCAATCAATCAATGATTGATTGACTGTTATGAATCATCATGTAAAATATCTGATATGCATGATTTTCATTCACTGGACCAAATTTGGCACAAATAATCAATACGCCCAAATTTGAATACTGTTAGGGTTGGAGGGGATTGATTTTTGTCATTTGGGAGTTGTAGTTGCTGGGATGTATAGTTCACCTACAATCAAAGAGCATTCCGAACCCCACCAACGATGGAATGGAACCAAACTTGGCACACAGGGCTCCCATGACCAACAGAAAATACTGGAAGGGTTTGGTGGGCATTGATCTTGAGTTTGGGAGTTGTCGTTCACCTACATCCAGAGAGCACCGTGGACTCAAACATTGATGGATCTGGACCAAATTTGGTACAAATCATCAATATGTACAAATGTGAAGACTGGTGGAGTTTGGGGAAACTAGACCTTGACATTTGGGAGTTGTAATTGCTGGGATTTATAGTTCACCCACAATCAAATAGCATTCTGAACCTCACCAACAATAGAATTGGGCCAAACTTCCCACACAGAACCCCCATGACCAACAGAAAATACTATGTTTTCTGATGGTCTTTGGTGAGCCCTCTGACACCCCCCTCCCAACCCCCTCAGGGGTCCCGACCCCCAGGTTGAGAAAGGCTGATCTACACCATAGAACGAATGCAGTTTGACACCACTTTCCTTGCCCTCACTCAATGCTGTGGGGTCATGGGAGTTTTGCAAGGCCTTGTCTGCCTTGAGGTTTATTGTTGGAGTCCAGAGAAGATTCGGGTGGATACAGCATTAGAGAAGACGGATCTCACTTCCTATGAAGGGACTCGGGAAGATAAGTCTTCCATGATGGATTGGACCCCCTGCCCCTGTTACTCTCCATGCAATAAGCAGTATTGACATCTCCGACTTGGGAAACGGCGGCTGGAAAGGGCTGACGCCTTCAAAAGGGGGGAAATAAGAATTTGAAATAAAGTTCCGCACTCTGCTTCTGTCAGCTGTGAAATACCAAAGCAGAAGAGACGAGATAAATCACTGGGTTTTTAAAAAAGAGCCAGCAGGCTCAGAAAGGAGGGCTCCATGCTAACAGCAAGGCTGTAATGTCAGGATCCCGCAGCCTTCCACACCCAGCCTGACAATTATGTTCTTTCCATTGAGTTCAAACTCCCTTTATTCCCATTTTTGTGGCACTCCAATTGTCCTGGTAGGGAAACGAATGTGCATTATTCAAAAACAAATGAATGCTAGCATATATACTATGCTAGTATATATTTCTGCCCCAGTGTTGTTGGGACCGCTGCCCACCAATTTCTCCCTTCTCCAGCTCTGAGAAGACCTACTTTCTCCTTTCTCCAGCTCTGAGAATGCCTACTTTCTCCCTTCTCCAGCTCTTAGAAGACTTACTTTTCCCAGCTCTGAAGAGGCCTACTATCTCCCTTCTCCAGTTCTTAAAAAACTTATTTTTCCCATTGCTTAGAAGGCCTACTATCTCCCTTTTCCAATTCTTAGAAGACTTACTTTTCCCAGCGCTGAGAAGGCCTACTATCTCACTTCTCCATCTCTTAGAAGACTTACTTATCCTAGCTTGGAGACCTACTTTCTCCCTTCTCCAGTTCTTAGAAGACTTACTTTCTCCTTTCTCCAGCTTTGAGAAGGTCTACTTTCTCCCTTCTCCAGCTCTTAGAAGACTTTTCCCAGCTCTCAGAACGCCTACTTTCCCCCTTCTCCAGCTCTTAGAAGACTTACTCTTCTCACCCCTGAGGCCTACTTTCTCCCTTCTCCAGCTCTTAGAAGATTACTTTTCCCAGTGCTGAAAAGGCCTACTATCTCCCTTCTCCAATCCTGAGAAGGCCTACTTTCTCCTTTCTACAGCTCTGTGAAGGTCTACTTCCCCCCTTCTCCAGCTCTTAGATGGCTTACTTTCTCCTTTCTACAGCTCTGAGAAGGCCTACATCACAATGTCTCCATGGCAATGCTATGGCAACAGTGGACAGGCTCTCTCTCTGGGTTCATCTACAATATCAATTTAGTGCAGTTTGAAACCATTTTATCTGCCTTGGCTCATTGCTACCGAATCCTGGGAGCTATCGTTTGGTAAGGCACCAGCACTCTTTGGTAGAGAAGACCTTGTCAAACTACAGCTCCCAGGTTTCCATAGATCTGAGCCGATCCAACCCCAGACCTTCAAGGGATTAGAATTATGACCCTTTTAATACAGCCTTGCAGTTCTTTCTCTTCCGTTGATTTAAAGTTTTGCCTTTTGATCCTTTGCCAGTTTTCCGATAGCGAATTCATAATTCCTGATTAGCAGGGGATAATAGGTTTAATTAAGGCGCCGTTGATGAAATACCGAGGTCTCCGGTTTGCCGGCCGTAGATCAGTTTATTTTGGGAGATCTGGAGAATTAGCTACTGTAAATAAGATTTCAAATCCGGTCCCCTCCGGGAAAAGTGGATAAATCTCCATTAAACGGAGGCAGTTATTTCTGGAGATGAGTTAAAGTCGGACCTTTGGACCGAAGGCATTAAAACGAAAACGGCATCAACGGGCGAACGTGTTAAATCTTAATTGCCAATAGATGGATTTGTAGAAGAACAAAGGACATTTAGCAAGCGACTAAGCTTTCCAGAGGGAAGCATTCGTGGCAGCTTCCCAAACTATGAAAAAGTTGTAGCAGAAGCAAGAAGAGTATCTCAATTTGGCCTGGGCAGAATCTTGGGATTTGTAATTTGGTGAGGAAACAGCCTTCTGTGGCTCAAGACCTTCTCAAACTACAACTTTTTTTGTCCATGACTCCAGTTAACTGAATCTATACTATACTTCTACAACCCGGAAAATACACAAAACCCAATGAATCTATATTCCCATATGATGTATTAAATATGTATATATGTATATCTGTGTGTGTGTGTATTTCTGTGTGTGTATGTGTGCATAGTGGTTTGTGAGCCACCCCAAGTCCCTCTGAGAGATAGTGGCAGGGTATAAAGAAATTATTATTATTATTATTTAACTGACACAAAAACACTATGTCACAGCAAACGAGATCTATATGCTGCATTTCGTATCACAAAATCACAAATTGAACACTTCTCAAGCGTCTATTATTATTATTATTATTATTATTATTATTATATGGTTTGTGTACTCTAATATGTATATGGGTGTATATATGTGTGTGCGTGCACATAGTGCTTTGTGAGCCACTGCGAGTCCCTCCAGGAGATGGTGACAGGGTATAAAGAAATAATAATAATAATTATTATTATTATTATTTTACTGAGACAAAAACAGTGTCACAGCAAACGAGATCTATATGCTGTATTTCGTATCACAGAATCACAAATCGAACACTTCTCAAGCGGCTATTATTATTATTATTATTATTATTATTATGTGAAACACAAAAAATCCACAGCAGATACTGTGCTAGCTGTTGTATTGAATCACAAGTCGGACACTTCCCAAGTGTCTAGGACTGTGTGATGTATCTAGGACTGTGTGATGTATGTGCAGATCCCAGTAAAGTGGCCTTCTGCAGATTTCAAATGGCAATTTTGTCAGTGCCGAATGTGTTGAAGTGCAGGCCGAGGTCTTTAGGCACTGCACCCAGTGTGCCGATCACCACTGGGACCACCGTGAATGGCTTGTGCCAGAGTCTTTGCAGTTCGATCTTTAAATCCTCATATCGTGTCAGCTTTTCCAGTTGTTTCTCTTCAGTCCTGCTGTCACCTGGGATTGCAACATTGACAATCCATATTATTATTATTATTATTATTATTATTATTATTATTATTATTAGAAACACAACAAGATAAGTCCACAGCAGACACTCTGCTGCCTGTTTTATTGGATCACACGTTGGACACTTCCCAAGTTGTTTCCCTTCAATCCTGCTGTCACCTGGGATTGCAACATCGACAATCCATACTTTGTTTATTATTATTATTATTATTATTATTATTATTATTTCTATCTTCCAAAAGCAATCCAATCACAAGCATGGTTGTTTAGAGGACGGTTGCCTTCATCTTTCTCCGAGACTGAGAGTGTGTGACCTGATGCACCCCAAAGCATGATTGTCTGAGTTGAGTCACCTGTGATTGCAACATCAACAATCCATACTTTTATTATTATTACTAGCCATGCCCTCCCACGCGTTGCTGTGGCCCAGTCTAGTGATTCCCATATTATCCTCTATTACAGTGTTTCCCAACCTAGGGGTCGGGACCTCTGGGGGGGTCATGAGGGGGTGTCAGAAGGGTTACTAAAGACAACAGTATTTTCTGTTGGTCATGGGGGTTCTGTGTGGGAAGTCTGGCCCAATTGTATCATTGCTGGGGTTCAAAATGCTCTTTGATTGCAGGTGAACTATAAATCCCAGTAACTACAACTCCCAAATGTCAAGGTCTATTTCCCCCCAACTCCATCTGTGTTTATATTTGAGCATATGGAACATTTGTGCCAAGTTTGGTCTAGATCTTTCATTGTTTGAGTCCACAGTGCTCTCTAGATTTAGGTGAACTACAACTCCCAAATTCACGGTCAATGCCCACCAAACCCTTCCAATATTTTCTGTTGGTCATGGGAGTACTTTGTACCAAGTTTGGTTCAATTCCATTGTTGGTGGAGTTCAGAATGCTCTTTGATTGTCGGTGAAGTATAAATCCCAGCAACTACAACTCCCAAATGACAAAATCATTTTATTTTTTTTGAGTGATGGTCACTCCTTGTGTTGTGAGGCGTTTTGTTGACAAATTTGGTGTGATTTTGTTCATTGGTTCTTTTGTTTTTAAGGTACTCATTATGCACAGAGCATTTATATATATATAGATAGATAGAGAGAGAGTGAGAGAGATTATTATTATTATTATTATTATTATTATTATTATTATTGTGTTCGTTTTGACCCAACTCTCCGATCTGTTTGGGTCATCTTGGATCCTGATGCTGATTTTATATATATAGATTATTATTATTATTATTATTATTATTATTATTATTATTATTGTGTTCGTTTTGACCCAACTCTCCGATTTATTTGGGTCATCTTGGATCCTGATCCTGCCCTTTGGAGTATTAACTCTCTCCCAATTTGGTGTCACCTGCAAATGTGATCTGTGCATGCCTTCTATTCTAGTCTCTCTCCTCCCAAGAAAACGGTCCCGGCAGATTCCCGGTTCCCAGTTGGGTGCAATTTAGGAACAGAGGCGATCAGTCTCGAAAAACTTCCAGCGAGAGAAAGCTCTTGGGCCCACGACAGGAGGAGGAGGAGAAGAGGGGGGGAAGAAAGAGAGGAACACACAGATGGCGATCTTAGCATACCATTGGCAGAACAGACGGCGAGAGGGAGCCTGACAGCCTTCTCGTGTCATTTCAATTTCAAGCGAGGGGTGGCTTATCGTTGGGGAGGCTGAACTCCTTTCAAGGAAAGTTCACTTCCCACCCCGGGGAGGGAAATGCAAATCGCCGTCACCACACGGCACGTTGGGTGCCAGCCGGCCCCCCAGACTGGATTTCTGCTCAGGGAGAAATAATAATAATAATACGAATAATAAGGAGGATCTTGGGAAGCGTTCCCGCTGTATGAATGCAGTCCTTTGTGGATTGGGGAGGAATGGCGAGAGAAGGAAAGAAGAGCCAAGAATGGCTGGAATTAGAACACACACAAAAACAAGAAAAACTGGACTATTCAGTTCCCAAACTAAGGGGTTATTTATCCGTCCCCCGCCCTAAACTTTAGGCTAGGGTCAGCCTAAGTCTGAAACAACTTGAAGACTTACGACAACAATCCTAATTGACTTGATTGCGGGGACAATGCCTGACTCGATAGCAGTGAAAAAGTCCTTGTGGACAACAAGTTAAACATGAGCCAACAATGGGTTGTTGTAGGTTTTTTCGAGATATATGGCCATGGTCTAGAGGCATTCTCTCCTGATGTTTCGCCTGCATCTATGGCAAGCATCCTCTGCATCTATGGCAAGCATCCAACATTCACACTTGTCTTAAGCAGGCAAAAGTTCTTTCTCCCACCCTGGACATCATTCCACAGATATATCAACCCCATTTTCCTAGTTTCCAGCAGACTTCACAACCTCTGAGGATGCCTGTCGTTGATGTGGGTGAAACGTCAGGAGAGAATGCTTCTGGAACTTTGCCATACAGCCAGGAAAACTCACAGCAACTCAGTGATTCCAGCCATGGAAGCCTTTGATAAACAACAATGTTGTTGTTGTTGTTGTTAGGCGGGACTATTACTTTTGCTGTCTCACCTTTGCTTCCTCCTTCCCTGCCTCCCTCTCTTTCTCAACCCTTACAGGTCATGCAATATTTAAACTCACATATCTAAGCAACCATGACTACAAGCATCTCTACTTTGAGTCGGATGCTGCTACCGTCAATGAAATTGTGTTGAAGGTAGGTCCAAAATGGGAATGCAAGGGCAACGGGGTGGAGATTGCGGGGAGGAGGCACCAGGAGGAAATGCTCCCAAGAGATTGATCATTGGTGGAATCATGGAGCCAGGGTTCAAGCGGAGATGAGCATTATCTCCTGATGTTTCCAACAAAGGATTACCCCAGGCAGGAAGCAGCTAGGCTTTGAAACTGCCAGGCTATTCATTACTAATCAAGCTGGTCAATTGTAACATTCACACTTGCCTCCAACAGACAAGAGCTCTTTCTCCCACCCTGAACATTATTCCATAGATATATAAACCCCACTTGCCTAGTTTCCAACGGACCTCACAACCTTTGAGGATGCCTGCCATAGGTGTGGGCGAAATGTCAGAAGAGAATGCTTCTGGAACAGGGCCAGACAGCCCGGAAAACTCACAGCAACCCATAAGACTCCAGTGGTTAGCAGTGTTTTTGGATGCAGGTCAAAGAGCCTATGTCAATTTATCCACAGCTGCCAACAAATGATTCCCCCAAGCAGGAAGCAGCCAGGCCTTGAAGCTGCCAGGCTATTCAGTGCTAACCAAGCTGGTCAATTGTAACATTCACACTTGCCTCCAACAGACAAGAGTTCTTTCTCCCACCCTGAACATTATTCCATAGATATATAAACCCCACTTGCCTAGTTTCCAACGGACCTCACAACCTCTGAGGATGCCTGCCATAGATGTGAGCAAAACATCAGGAGATAATGCTCTGGAACATGGCCAGACAGCCTGGAAAACTCACAGCAATCCTGTCTCATGTAAGTTGATGATGAATCCATTCCAGGTTTTGTTTCAGGGTTAAAAGGACCTCTCCAAAGTGCTGGATCATGTGCTGGAATGTTTTCAGCACCTTGGAGAGCTACTATAAAGCTAGCCAAAGCCTGGTATGGATTTGCTGACCCACTGACATGAAACCCGCTGATTATATAAATCCTAGTTTCCAACAGACCTCATAACCTCTGAGGATGCCTGCCATAGGTGTGGGTGAAATGTCAGAAGAGAATGCTTCTGGAACAGGGCCAGACAACCCAGAAAACTCACAGCAACCCATAAGACTCTAGTGACTGGCATTGTTTTTGGATACAGGTCAAAGTGCCTATGTAGACATGTCCAAAGGTGCCAACAAAGGATTCCCCCAAGCAGGAAGTAGCCAGGCCTTGAAGCTGCCAGGCTATTCAATACTAACTAAGCTGGCCAATTGCAATATTCGCACTTGCCTCCAACAGACAATTTCAGCAGAAAGGACAAAATCAAATTTGGCTACCAATATTTTTTAAAAAATCTGTCAGGAATTCAAAAAGTTGAATTTCAGACAGGAAACAATCAGGGTCAGCTAACACCTCCCAACAAAGGATTCCCCCAGGCAGGAAGCAGCCAGGCTTTGAAGCAGCAAGGGCATTACATGCTAATTAAGGTGGCCAATTGCAACATTCACACTTGCCTCAAGCAAACAAGACTTCTTTCTCCCACATTATTCTACAGGGATATAAACCCAATTTTCCTAGTTTCCAAGAGATGCCACTACTTCTGGGAGACCTGTCATAGATGTGGGCAAAATGTCAGGAGAGAATGCTTCTGGGAAATGGCCAAACAGCCCGGAAAAATCACGGCAACCCTGTCCCATGCAAGTGGATAATGAATCCATTCTAGGTTTGATTTCAAGGTTAAAGGGAGCTCTCCAAAGTGCTGAATCCTACGCTGGGATGGTTTCAGCACCTTGGAGAGCTCCCATAAAGCTAGTTGAAACCTGGTATGGATTTGCTGACCCAGTTTTAATTAGGCTTTTTGTGTCCCTTAGTGGCTCACTTTGGCTTATGATAGCCAATTAATTAATGCATTCTGACACCAACTGCCATGGTTCAATGCTATGAGATGCTGGAAGTTGTAGTTTTATGTGATGTATAGCCTTCTCTGCCAAAGAAGACCACTCCCAGGACTCCAAAATGATGCCAAACTGCATTAATTCTATAATGTATATGCACCAGAAATGGCGCTTGGTCCTGGTACTGAATAGGGACAACTTGTGCAAGCGAGCCAAGTTGTACTCTGGCTACAAAATGTGAAATGAGTCCATCATTTTGGAACAGGGGCAAGTTGGTTCGAAAATGTGCTCTGGGTGGGGATTGAGTCATCTTTTATGAATCAGGTTCTTGATCTAATGGAGAAATAATGGTTCCAAGGCGTTGCTGGCTGCGAAGCCTCCCAACGTGGATTCCTTCTCCTGCCTTCCGCCCCAATCGGCAACGGAAGAGCAGCACCTTGCAGTGCATAAAATTGGGCAAGATTTTATGCCACAGCGTATTAGCCAGCTAATGGCGGAGCAAAGGGTGTCTTTATCTTTTGATTTTTGCATTAACCTCCCATTAAAATTATCTATGTGATTATTGCCCAAGTGCTGGGAGATAATAAATCTCGAGGAAGAGCCGGCTTGTTAAATATCATTTAATAACGCCTCCGTCGAGGAGCACACGTGCCAAAACACACAGGAGGCAGACAAAGAGCAGAGAGAGAAAACTTCGTCAAGAAAAGTGTGGCTGATACCCACTATTTCTTGTACTTTGCTAACAAAGCAATTTGACTGATTTTTCTGGCCATTTCTCAAGAGAAAGCTCAATACTGATTTTCTAGATCTTGAAAAACAGTCTTGGTGTTATAAACACAGATATCAAAAAGATAATCCAAAGGCCTGTTCATGGTGCACAACTAGTAGCACTGTATTCCATTGTGAGATTTGTATTTGGTGAGATACGAGAGCTCCCTGGGTGAGATTTGCCCCTGTCTGAACTGTAAATTCTCTGTTGTTGTGTTCCTACAACTTGCGTTGACCTTAAGGCAAATCATGGGATTTTCTTACATTCATTGTCCATGTCTTCCTCTGAGGCTGAGTCAGTCACTTCGCAATGTCCAGACTGAGAGTTTCCATGGCTAAATAGGGATTCAGACCCTGGTTTCAGTCATAATCCAGTGCTCAAATCTCCACGAAAGCATCTATAGCAGTGGTTCCCAACCCTTTTTTGACCAGGGACCACTTGACCAGGGCCTACTTTGAACAAGGACTACTTGACCAGACACCTATTTGAACAGGGACCACTTTGGCCAGGGACCATTTTGACCAGGGACCACTTTAACAGGGACCACTTGATCAGGGACCACTTGAACAGGGATCTCTTTGACCAGTTATCACTTGATCAGGGATCACTTTGACCAGGGACCACTTAGACCAGAGACCACTCTGATCAGGAACCACTTGATCAGGGACCACTTTGACCAGAGACCACTCTGATCAGGGACCACTTTGACCTGGGACCACTTGACCAGGGACCACTTTGACCAGAGATCACTCTGATCAGGAACCACTCTGATCAGGAACCACTTGATCAGGGACTACTTTGACTAGGGACCACTTGAACAAGGACCACTTGAACAGGGACCACTTTGACCAGGGACCACTTTGACCAGGCACCAGTTTGAACAGGGACCACTTGAACAGCGACCACTTTGACCACGGACCATGGAACACTTTGACCAGGGACCACTCTCCAACATTAACTCCAACATTGATCACTGACATTTTCTGGCAATTCATTTTTGTTGTGCCGTAAATTACCTCCCTCCTTAAGTAGTGCCAAATTTCTCTACTCACAGCTGTTTTCGAACTGCTTAGGTGGAGAGTAACGTGGACTGAAGGTCAGGTGTTCACCCCAACCCGGGCTTTGAACTGCCAACCTTTCGATTGGTATGATCTATTGCTGCTGGTGATTAACCAGCTGTGCTAAAGCCCGGCCTTCAATTGTCCCTTAAATTCTGACAGCCAATTTAGCTGTCAAAGCTCTTCTGGCAGGTCATTCCGCAGTCTTAGGGCGGCCAATGAAAATCCATGAGACTTTAATCCATCTGAGGATACTTTCACCATTCTCTGGTTGTTGACCATTCTTTGGGTCTCAAATGGTTCTTTCTTTGTCCCTTTTGTCTATCTCTCTCTCTCTCCAGGTGAACTATATTCTTGAGTCCCGTGCCAGTACGGCCCGAGCGGATTACTTGGCTCAGAAGCAACGGAAACTGAGCCGAAGGACCAGCTTTAGCTTCCAGAAGGAGAAGAAAACAGGGCAGCAGTGAGGTCTTAGGATAGCCTGGAAGCCAACGGAAGAGATGCTGCCTGCTTAGAACCAAGTGGCAGGTGCCCCCCGGTTGCCTGGGACAGGAGGGGACTCATGAGCTCCGGCTGCCGAAACAGCCAGGGGCCAACCAGGGCAGAAATTGTTCTTTTATAGGTCGGCATGATGAGGCCGCATTTGGCCGCGGGCATCGCCCTTTGACGGAAACCAAGAGCCATATCAACCCCGAAGAGGGCCGCTGGGCATTTGAGGCCTCGGGGCCGGGAAGAGGCCCCCTTAGGCTTGACACCTTGTTTTGTTTTGTTTTTCTAGAACTCTCTTTCAAACATTTACTGTTGCAAGGAAAGCCGCCACAGGCTGGCCAAGCGATCCGCCAACAGAGGCTCCAACTGACTCAGGCCTCCCACTTGTAACACACTCAACACACACACAAACAAGACACACCCACAAACGTATCGCTTGTGACTCGGATCCGATTTCTTAAAACAAAAAATAAAACTTCTAGGACAAATGTACCCATTTTTTGCTATTAATAAACCAGTTGTACTCTTTCGCAAGGCCTAATTCCACAGTCTGGTTCTTGTGGTGCCATCATGTCACGTCTACTTTCTTTGAAACATACAGATCATGGGTTTGTGTGGATTTCTTTTGGTCAGAAAGTAGGGATGTGTTGCATTAATCATTTCCATGCAGAAGAATCGTGGCACCTCTTGTTGACTTGAGATGCCACCAAAAACTATTTTTCAGATAGGCCTTCCATGGGGAGAAATTGGGAAGGTGGCGAAAAGGCAGCCAAGGATCTATAGCAGTGGTTCCCAACTTTTGGTCCTTGGTGTTTTGGACTTCAACTCCCAGAAATCCCAGCTATCTTACCAGCTGTTAGAAATTGTGGGAGGAATTGTGGTTCCCAACCTGGAGGACCAAAGGTTGGGAATCACTGATCTATAGCCTTTCAGCATCTTTGGTTGCCTTTTGCACTCACCCACCATACATGACTTTAGGAGAAAACTATGGTCTTCCAGGACCCTCAACTCTCTCCGGTTCTTGTTTGTCACATATAATATTAGGCTAAGGCTATAGCCTTTGGGGATCTTCATCTTCCTTCTCTCTTCAGGAGAAGACTATAGTCTTCTGGGATCCTCAGGTTCTCTTCTTCCTTCATGGGATTGAGAGAAGACCATAGACTTCTGGGCTCTTCAGCTCTCTCCCCACTTGCTTACCACACAAGGCTATAGCCTTCCAGGATCCTCAGCTGCGTTCACCTACCATCTTCAGTCTATATAAAAATCAAAGTATATATGTTGTTTGGTTGGTTTGTTTTTACCACAAAGACTTCTACATGGCTTGATGGATCCAGACCACACTTGGCACACCCTTGGAGAAAGGCAGCAGAAGATCTGGAAAGCGCTAGCCTTCCACTATCCTTCCTTTGCTTTCCAATGCCTGCTCACTGTGACGTTAGGACACCAGGGGCTTGAGAAAGGCTCAGAAAAGGTTGTCTTGATTGGACGTTTAAAAGGTTCCTTTCTTTTTATTTATTCAGATATTCAGGAGTTTCAGCAGGATATTCAGCAGGGAGCGTTGTGGATATATCTGGAGTGATCCCATGTGCTGGGAAGAACAACTACTGGCAGGCCTTTAGGAAAGGAGGTAAAGTTGAGAGTCGTTCTTGACCGTGAAGGCAGCATTAAGGTAGCCTTATGTCAGTGGTTCCTAATTTTTTTTGACCAGGGGCCACTGGACCAGGGACAATTTTGACCAGGGACCAGTTGACCAAGTTCCACTTTGACCAGGGGCCACATGGCCAGGGACCATTTGACCAGGGACCACTTTGATCAGGGACTACTTGACCAGGGACCACTTTGACCAGGGACCACTGACCAGGGACCACTTGATCAGGGACCACTTTGATCAGGGACCACTTTGACCAGGGACCTACTTGAACAGGAACCACTTGATCAGGTCAACTTTAGATTTGGTTTGGTTATTTGGAATGCTAATTCAGAAAATTGCATTAGATAAACCACATCAGATCTAGTTTCTGATACAGAACATATGCCATTCAGTAGTCACCATTTGCTCTCCCTTAGAAAACCATATCTAATAATCTAGAGCTGATGTGGTAGTTGTAATCTTTCGTGGGTAGTCAGCCTCTCCCCTCCCGACATCCCCGTTGCCTCAGCACTATAAGAGGGTTTTGCGAGACCAGTTGCTCTCGTTGCTGTTTAGTTTCGAGGCAACGGTGTGGTAATGGTGAGGCCGCAGTCCATATTTTCATTCTTACGGACCACTTGTGGTCCACTGCTTTATGCGAACCTCTCCATAGGAGCGGTAGCCCTTTGGATCTCTAATAATAATAATAATAATAATAACAACAACAACAACAACTTTATTTATACCCCGCCACCATCTCCCTAGTAAGGTGATACAATGGGTTAAACCTTTGTGCTGGCAGGACTGCTGACCGACACGTCAGCGCTTTGAATCCAGGGAAAGTGGGTTGAGCTCCCTCTGTCAGCTCCAGCTCCCCATGTGGGGACATGAGAGAACCCTCCCACAAGGATGGTAAAACACCAAAACATCCAGGTGTCCCCTGGGCAATATCCTTGCGGACGGCTAATTCTCTCACACCAATAGCAACTTGCAGTTTCTCAAGTCGCTCCTGATGCCCCCCCAAAAAAAGAAATGATCATATTGATCCGGTATCCCAATTGGGCAATTATCCCAATTCATCGTCTTTGTCGTCCCATCTTTTTAGCTGCCGTGAAAATAACCTGTGATCTGTCTGCTGCTCTCACTTTTGTTCTCAGCTTATGACAGTTGCGGCAAACTTGATTTCAACGCTCAGCAAGGAACGGAGAGGCATCGACTTGCCCTTCCCAATAGGCTCAGGTAAAAGAAAACTGCTGCGGACCTTCCTAGCTTGTATATTCTTCCTCAGTCATAACTTTTGCCTTTATGACAATATTCTGATACATTTCTTTGGCCAGTTTTGCCTCCATCTTCATCTGTGAAAGGTCAGTGGGTTTGGGATCCAAGTACAGTAGAGTCTCGCTTATCCGACCTTAGCTTATCTGACATTCCGTCTTATCCGATGCTTTTATCCGACGCCCCCCTTTTCCTCCAGCATTTCTCCTTCAATTAAAGGAGTGCTCCCCAACTCTCTCTCCATTCCCAATAAGTGAAAAAGACAAGACAAGGAGGAGGAAAAGGGAGGAAAGGGGGAAAAGAGGCAGGACCGGAAGCAGAAACATCCTCCCTCCTTCCCTCTGTGATTTCCAAGCTCCTCTTCCACATTCAGGTACTTCCTGCTGGGCTGCTCTAGCCTTGAAGCGTTGCCCTACCTTAACCCTTTGAGTCCCTGTTGTTAATAATAATAATAATAATAATAATAATAACTTTATTATTTATTATTGTGGCACAGTTGGCTGAGTGTCAACTGCATTAAGATCACTCTGACCAAAAGGTCATGAGTTCGAAGCCAGCCCGGGTTAGAGTGGGCTTCCAACCAATTGTGTAGCCTGTTGTCGACCTTTGCAACCCGAAAGACAGTTGCATCTGTCAAGTAGGAAAATTAGGTACCACTTTGTGTGGGGGGCTAAATTAACTAATTTATGAGGCCATAAAAAAAGCACTCCAGCAAAAGCATGCGGGGAATGCAGAAGTACTTCATCAGTGTCGCAGATGGACGATGAAAGCGACAGCTCCACTGGCGGCCAGAAAAAGTTAAATAGCCTCTGTGTATGTCTGTATACGTTGTATGTCAAATTGGCATTGAATGTTTGCCATATATGTGTACACTGTAATCCGCCCTGAGTTCCCTGCGGGGTGAGAAGGGCGGAAAATAAATACTGTAAATAAATAAATTAAATAAATAAATATACCACCTTATCTTCCCTAGGGGACTCAGAGCGCTTTCCACATGTGCAAAATAATACAAAAACATACAATATAAAACAAAAACATAGGCATGAACAGTTAATACAACATATACATTAAAATCAATTTAAAACCAGTTCCACTCTGGTTCTTGGTGTCGGACGGGTAACCGTAAGAGACTCCATATTACTGGGTTGTTGTAGGTTTTTCAGGCTATATGGCCATGTTCTAGAAGCATTCTCTCCTGATGTTTCACCTGCATCAATGGCAAGCATCCTCAGAGGTTGTGAGGTCCATATTATCCGACATTTTTGTTTATCTGACATTCTGCCGGCCCGTCTATGTCGGATAAGCGAGACTCTACTGTAGATCCAAGTAGAAGTCAGTTTCCTGCGCAATAAGTTGAGAGCGCTTTGGGGACGGAGGCAAAAGCGAGGCTCTCGAGCCCAACCTTTGGAAGAAACCAGAGGAAGGAACCTCATTAAGGCACTGCTTGGGTGCAGCCCGCCAAGATTAATGGGGGCAGTTATTCACGGAGACACGTCTGTAATGGAACCATGAATTTCCAGAGGAATCTGCCTCCCGGAGTTGTTGCTACATTTCAGGAGGGAGCTTCGGCTAAAATTAATGCTGCTTAAATCATCAGCTCCTATCTCCGAGGCCTCAGCCACAGCTACTCCGAGCAGGTGGGGTTTCGTTCCTTTTTTTATGATGTGCCAAAAAAGGAAGGAGAGGGGCTCACAGGGGAAGGAGAGGAGGGCCGTAAAAGCTGTATCTCTCAAAGTTTTCAGCCCTCTCTTTTCCCTATCTCGGCTTTGTTTGTTGGAACCCCTTTACAGTGGAAAGCGTTTCTCAACCTTCCTAGTGCCGCAACCCCTTAGTACAGTTCCTCATGTTGTGGTAACCTCCAACTATAACATTACTTCGAAACTAGGGGTTTATATATCTGTGGAATGTCTAGGGTGGGAGAAAGAGTCAACATATAGTTGAGAAAGGCGAAGCTATAAATGTCGTAAATCTATATAAATAAAAATGTAATGTTCGTTTGTGGGATTAACAGAAATCAAAAACACGGGACGAATTGACACCAAATTTGGACACAAGACACTTAACAGCCCAGTGTATGTCCTTCACTCATAAAAACACTGAAAAACAAAGCAAAGGGGACTTAAAAAGCTCCAAAAAGCTAAATTAAGAAAAGCTAAATGACAATACAGAAAAACAGGGAAGGAAGAGGGAGGGAAGGGGAAAGAAAGAAAGAAAAGAAAGAAGGAGGGAGGGAAAGAAAGAAATTAAGAAAGAAAGAAAGAAGGAGGGAGGGAGGGAAAGAAAGAAAGAAAGAGGGAGGGAAAGAAAGAAGGAAGGAAGGAAGGAAGGAAGGAAGGAAGGAAGGAAGGAAGGGGAGAAGGAAGCACGGAAGCAAAGAGAGAAGAAAGGAAAGTAAGAGGTAGAGAAGGAAGAAAGGAGAGAAAGAGGGAGGGAAAGAAAAGGGGGGAAGGAAAGTTAGAGAAGGAAGGAAGGAGAGAAGGAAAGAAAAAAGGGAAAGAAGGAAGAAAAGGGAGCAAAGAAAGGGGAAAAGATATAGAGAAAGAGGGAGGGAAGGAAAGAAGGAAAGAGGGAAGAAAGGAAAGAGACAGCAGAAGAGAAAGAAAAAGGGGGAAGGAAGGAAGGAAGGAAGGAAGGAAGGAAGGAAGGAAGGAAGGAAGAAGAGAAGGAAAGAAAAAAGGGAAAGAAGGAAGGAAAGGGAGCAAAGGAACGGGGAAGATATAGAGAAAGAGGGAGGGAAGGAAAGAAGGAAAGAGAGAAGAAAGGAAAGAGACAGCAGAAGAGAAAGAAAAAGGGGGAAGGAAGGAAAGAGAGAAGGAAGGAAGGAAGAACAGAAGGAAAGACGGGAAGGAAGGAGGGAAGGAAGGAAGGAAAGAGGGAGTGAAGGAAGAAGGGAAAGAAGGAGAGAAAGAGGGAAGGTTGGCCACAGCAACGCGTGGTGGGTACAGCTAGTAAATAATAAAAAATAATTATCTGTTAAACTGTTCTCTTTATGTATGGTTAGAATACTTTTCATCTTGGTGGGTCTTTGTCTTGAACAAGCCATGAGAGGAAAGACAAAGATCCACTCAGAGGAAAAGTGTTCTTGCCATACATCAAGGGAATGACTGACCACATAGGGAAGCTGATGAAGAAACACAACGTACAAACAATCTACAAGAAAATCCAACAAATACTCTGTTCATCAAAGGACAAGAAGGATCCTCTCACCTCTGCAGGACTCTATCATACACCATACAGATGTGGACAGGTCTACATAGGAACTACCAAAGACAGAAGCATTGCCCAGACACGAATCAAGGAACATGAAAGGCACTGCAGACTAACTCAACCAGAGAAGTCAGCCATAGCAGAGCACCGGATCAACCAACCTGAACACAGGATATTATTGGAGAACACAGAAATGCTGGACCATTCTCACAACCACCATGTCAGATTACACAGAGAAGCCATTGAAATCCACACGGAAAATTTCATCAGAAAGGAGGAAACCATAAAAGCCTTATCTATTTGGCTGACTCCTTATCTAATGTTGCAGTTTCTGGCTCCTCTGACTGAACTTCTTCTTACTGCTATGAAAATGAAGAAACCATGAAAATGAACAAAATCTGGCTACCAGTATTTTTAAAAACTCTAGAAGCAGGTCTTTAAATAAGGAAGAACATTCAGAAAACAGGGGAATTCCAGACAGGAAACAATCAAGGCCAGGTAACACCTCCCAACCAAGGATTCACCCAAGCAGTCAGGGTTTGAAGCTGCAAGGCTATTACGTGCTAACCAAACTGGCCAATTGCAGCATTCATAAGAGTTCTTTCACCCACCCTGGACATCATTCCACAGAGATATAAATCTTACTTGCCTATTTATTTATTTCGAGTATTTCTACCCCGCCCTTCTCAACCCCCTCGGGGGGACTCAGGGCGGCTTACAGCCGGCACAATTCGATGCCAACAATTCAACATAGTAAAATATATAACAGCAACAATGATAAATAGTTAAAAAACATTCAATTAATACAATAATAACTAATAAAAAGAAAAGCCAATCTGGTGGCCAACATTCGCCGAGTTCTGTAATCCGTAAGTCCATTCAGCATTATCATAATACTTTCCAAAGCTCTAGTCGTCATTGTCCTTGTCAGTCTGCCAGATTACTCAAAGGCCTGGTCCCATATCCATGTTTTTAACTTCCTTCTGAAAGAGAGGAGGGATGACGATGATCTAATTTCCCCGGGGAGTGAATTCCAGAGGCGGGGGACCACCACTGAGAAGGCCCTGTCCCTCGTCCCCACCAGCCTCACTTGTGATAAAGGTGGAGCCGAGAGCAGGGCCTCCTCAGAAGATCTTAAATTCCTAGGTGGGATATAGAAGGAGATACGTTCGGACAGGTACGCTGGGCTGGAGCTGTATAGGGTTTTATAGGCCTAGTTTCCAACAGATCTTACAACCTCTGAGGATGCCTGCCATAGATGTAAGCAAAGCATCAGGAGATGTTTTGCTCACATTTATGGATCTGGAATATGTCCAGAGGAGGGCGACTGAAATGATCAAGGGTCTGGAGAACAAGTACTATGAGGAGCGGCTTAAAGAGCTGGGCATGTTTAGCCTGAAGAAGAGAAGGCGGAGACATGATAGCCATGTATAAATACGTGAGAAAAAGTCATAGGGAGGAGGGAGCAAGCTTGTTTTCTGTTGCCTTGGAGACTAGGACAATGGCTTCAAACTACAAACAAGGAGATGCCATCTGAACATTAGGAAGACCTTCCTGAATGTGAGAGCCATTCAGCAATGGAACTCTCTGCCTCAGAGTGTGGTGAAAGTTCTTTCTTTAGAAGCTTTTAAACAGAAGCTGGATGGCCATCTGTCAGGGGTGCTTTGAATACATTTTCTTGCTTCTCGGCAGGAGGTTGGACCGGATGGCCCATGAGGTCTCTTCCAACTCTATGATTTTAATGCTTCTGGAGGATGCCCATACAGCCCAGAAAAATCACAGCAACCCTGTCTCATGTAAGTTGATGATGAATCCATTCCAGGTTTTGTTTCAAGGTGAAAAGGAGCTCTCCAAAGTGCTGAATCCTATTCTGGACTAGTTTCAGCACCTTGGAGAGCTCCCAAAAGCTAGCCAAAGCCTGGTATGGATTCGCTGACCCACTGACATGAAACCTGCTGATTCCGCTCCTCTTCCTTTGAAAGATGGACAGTTTGAATGATTAAAAAGGAGGCTCTAGTCGTGTTTTATTCCCTCTGCACACCTCTTGCTTGAAAATGTAAAAAATCTCAAACAGGGTGATGTGGGCTATAAAAAGCCCTAAGCATGATTTGTGAACTCCCCTAGCCTTGGTAATCTCATCAGAGTAATGGGATTATATTTCAAGTCGCGCCCGGCCTGTTCATTACGCATTTTAAACTCCTTTTGACAGAGGAAAAGTTAAATAAAATGGGCACGCCGACCGTGGTTGACTCTCTTGATTAGACAAACAGACGCTGAGCACCAAAATGGAAAAATAATGCCCTCGTTTATTCACTTTGCCCCACTTCTCTCCTGACTAGTCGCAAAACCCAAACCTATAAATGTGGAGGGTTCCCCTGCGATGGATGGAAGAACTTCTCCCAAAAGGCATTCAGGGAGAAACTGATCCCAAAGAAGGTATTTCCGATTCCCTTTGTGCCTTTCTTTCTCCAAATGGCCAGAAATGAAGAATTATTCCTTCGCCTTCTCCATCAATGAGCCTTTATTTCACCATCAACATTTGATCTCAACACTCACCAAAGAAAGATCAAGATTCCTGGATTTTACTGCTGGATCAGACAAGATGTTGAGTTTGATCTATATTCCTCTTTTCCATCGATGCCATTAAAAAGCCCAGAAATAGGACACATTATGAGAGGCCTTCATTAAAGATTTCTCCTGACACACTTCTATTTATCACAGGATGCTGAAAATGCTCATGTGGAATGATATAAGTCTCTATAGGTTACGTGCCAATTTACAACTCAGAACTGAGAATGGTCTTGATGTTACAGGTGCTGAAGTGGTGTGAGGTTTGAGAATGGACCCATTGGAATACAGAGCAGTCACCAAGTTCCTATACTCGAAAGTCCGCACACCAAAGGAGACGTTCGATGAGATGAAAGAGGTTAATGAGGATGATTCCCCATTATATGATGGGCATCGTCAATCCCAATGTGGTCGGACTTTGGTGGTAACAGCTCCAATTCCAGGAAGAACCCACTCTGCTATTGATGGACACACCATCCAGCAAGTGGAGGTTGCCATTTTGGAAAATCACTATGTAACCATTCTCCACCTAGCCCAAAATGTCCAGATGATTGTGGGATCCATGGAAAAAAATCATCCAACACCATCTTCACTTGCATAAGGTATCCGCCCACTGGGTCCCCTGGCTTCTCACACCTTTCCAGAAGCGAGAACAAGTCCAGAAGCAGGAACAAGTCAAGTTTGCAGACGACACCAAATTGGGAGGGATAACCAATACTCCAGAGGACAGGAGCAGGATTCAAAACGATCTTGACAGATTAAAGAGATGATGGGCCAAAACTAACAAAATTAAGTTCAACAGGGACAAATGCAAGAGACTCCACTTAGGCAGGAAAAACGACATGCAAAGATACAGAATGGGGACAATGCCTGGCTCGAGAGCAGTATGTGTGACAAAGATCTTGGAGTCCTCGTAGACAACAAGTTAAACATGAGCCAACAATGTGATGTGGCGGCAAAAAAAAGCCAATGGGATTTTGGCCTGCATCAATAGAAGTATAGTGTCTAGATCTAGGGAAGTCATGCTACCCCTCTATTCTGCTTTGGTTAGACCACACCTGGAATATTGTGTCCAATTCTGGGCACCACAATTCAAGAGAGATATTGACAAGCTGGAATGTGTCCAGAGGAGGGCGACTAAAATGATCAAGGGTCTGGAGAACAAGTCCTATGAGGAGCGGCTTAAGGAGCTGGGCATGTTTTGCCTGAAGAAGAGAAGGCTGAAAGGAGATATGATAGCCATGTATAAATATGTGAGAGGAAGCCACAGGGAGGAGGAGGGAGCAAGCTTGTTTTCTGCTTCCCTGGAGACTAGGACGCAATGGAACAATGGCTTCAAACTACAAGAGAGGAGATTCGATCTGAACATGAGGAAGAACTTCCTGACTGTGAGAGCCGTTCAGCAGTGGAACTCTCTGCCCCGGAGTGTGGTGGAGGCTCCTTCTTTGGAAGCTTTTAAACAGACGCTGGATGGCCATCTGTCAGGGGTGATTTGAATGCAATATTCCTGCTTCTTGGCAGAATGGGCTTGGACTGGATGGCCCATGAGGTCTCTTCCAACTCTTTGATTCTATGATTCTATGAATGCCCTCAGGCTCTCATGGAAACCAGGAGGACTTTTCCAATTGACTGATCTTTCCCATCGCTTTGATCCTGAGACTCAAGTCCAATCAATGGAAGGAGACATTGGCTTTTTTGCTACCGCATCACATTGTTGGAATCATAGGTGATCCAGTACAACCCCTTTCTCCTTTGCAGGAAAGGCACAATCCAAGCCCTCCTGACAGATAGCCATCTAGCTTCTGGATGGCCTGCGAGGTCTCTTCCAACTATGATTCTGCTTTGAAAAGGAGACACCGAGGCAGACTTGAGACTTTCTATGTTCACTTTTTGGGGAGGCTGAGCATGAAGTGGCCCCTGAGGAGCCACAGACGGCGTGGCAGTTCTGCTGTGGCAGCGATTGCAACCGGCTTAATTAGCGGCTCCCCCGTGACAGGTTCCAGCAGCGCAGACGGAAAGCTGCGCGCTCTGGATTTCGCTAATTACCTGGCGAGGTTGTAATTCCGGCTCTTCCTTTCCCCTTGCATTGTTATTTTCCCTCCCGTTAGGACCAAAGGCCACCTGCAATGCTCAGCGATGGAAAGAAACACCTCTTGGGTGAACATGCAAAAGCACCTGCTGGGTCTCCAAGGAAGGAGGGTAGATCCATTGTTAGGAGAGATGCACCAAGAATGGAGAGAAAGGGGGTGAGAGATAACACAATGTTTGTTTGCATGTTGATGGCTGGTCATCAACATGCAAACAAACATTGTGTTATCTCTCTCCCCTTGCTATGTAATTAGTGATTCATATATATATATATATATCTTAAGGTTACATCCAGACTGTATAATGAATTCCACTTCACATCCCTGGGACTGCCATGGCGCTCAATGGTATCCTATCCTTGGAGTTGTAGTTCTGCAAGGTCTTTAGCATCCTCTGCCAAAGACTGTTTGTGTTGCAGCAGACTACAACTCCTAGGGTTCCATAGCACTGAGCCATGTCAATTCAAGTGGTGTCAAACTGCGTTAATCCCCACAGTGTAGACTAGTGTTTCTCAACCTTCCTAATACCACGACCCCTTAATACAGTTCCTCATGTTGTGGTGAACCCCAACCATAACATTATTTTCGTTGCTACTTCACAACTGTTATTTTGCTGCTGTTGTGAATCGTAATGTAAATATCTGCTATGCAGGATGTATTTTCATTCACTGGACCAAATTTGGCACAAATACAGAACGTGCCCAGATTTGAATACTGGTGAGGTTGGGGGGATTTATGTTGTCATTTGGGAGTTGTAGTTGTGGGATTTATAGTTCACCTACAATCAAATAGCATTCTGAACTCCACCCATGATGAAATTGAACCAAATTTGGCACACAGTACTTCCATGACCAACAGAAATTGCTGGAAGGGTTTAGTGGGCATTGACCTTAAGTTTTGGAGTTGTAGTTCACCTACATTCAGAGAGTACTGTGGACTCAAACAATGATGGATCTGGACCAAACTTGGCAAAAATACCCAGTATGTCCAAATGTGATCAGTGGTGGAGTTTGGGGAAAGTAGACTTGGACATTTGAGAGTTGTAGTTGCTGGGATTTATAGTTCACCCACAATCGAAGACCATTCTGAACCCCACCAATGATAGAATTAGACCAAACTTCCCACACAAAGCCCCCATTACCAACAGAAAATACTGTATTTTCTGATAGTCTTTGGTGACCCCTTTGACAACCCCAAGTGACACCTCCCCCAGGGGTCCCAACCCACAGGTTGAAAAATAGTGGTGCAGACGTACCCTTTCACTGTCCTTGCTCTTCGTAGGTGCATCTGGAGAACAATGCCGTGTTGATTATTATGTTTCAAATTCTTCAGTGACCTGATGGGAGAAATTATGGAGGTCAGGTAAGAAAGAATAAAAATAATGATGATATGGCACAGAGGGCCTTCCACCACAAATCCCTTATAAAGAGGCAATCCATAAAGAAACCAGATGAGACTCCTAAGTCGGATGGCAGTCAATCTCAAATACTCAATGTGCCCACATGTGAACACTGATGGAATTTGGGGAAAATAGACCTGGAGATTTGGGAGTTGTAGTTGCTGGGATTCATAGTTCACCTACAAGCAAAGAGCATTCTGAACCCCACCATGCCTTGAAGAACCCTCATGCCTTGAATGGACTCACCGGCTCAAACCTACCTCCAAAATCACATGCTCTCCCTCGCCCACACATGCGCACTAGGCTACCATGCACTGAACACGCCTGCTCTCCCCTACCTGCTTGGCGTTTCAGAAACAGCCCTCCCCTTGGCTGAGAGGCCAGCCAATCACAGCGGAGGATGGCTTTTGGTGGTCTGTTTCCAAAAAGGAAGAGAAGGAGAGGCCGAGAGATCTTCAGCCTTTCTCTGCCAAAGGGGTTACTAAGACCATCAGAAATATATGTTTTCTGATGGTCTTTGGTGACCCCTATGAAACCCCCTCATGATCCCCCCCCCCAGGATCCTGACCCCAGGTTGAGAAATGTTGCCCTAAGTTAAAGTTAACTTGACCACAGTTCACAATAACAAAACACACCTTCATTTTCCAGAACCACCGTCTACTAAAGTTAAACTATTGCCTTATGTATTTGAGGATACAGTTCGAAGATGGAGGTTGTAATCCCTTACCAACTTACTTGACTTACTTCTAGCCTAGGATTGCTTCCTCTGTGCTCTACCATTGCCATCCAGTTAATGCTTTGTTTCTCCTCTTTAATAATTATTATTATTATTATTATTATTATTATTATTATTATTATTATTATTTTATTTATACCCCACCACAATCTCCCCAAGGGGACTCGGAGTGGCTTACATGAGGTCAAGCCCAACAACACATCAATAAAAACAACAGGGAATAAGCAAAATAAACAATACAATTAATATAACTCACACATAGACAATAACGCACAAGGATTTCAAAACCTATGGCTGGGCCAGATGTAATAATTAAAACTTTAAAAATAAATGCTGGACATGAACAGAGGATGTGTCTAGTAGGAGGGTTTTAAACCAAAAGTAGAGAACAACCCAACGGGTAATTAAAGTGCTTCTCGGGGTATTTTGCAGGGGATTGTTTCCTTTATTCAGGGAAAGTACACTGGAACAGCCATGTTTTCAGGCTCCTCCTAAAAACTGCCAATGTGGGGGCTTGTCTGATATCCTTGGGGAGTGAGTTCCAGAGTCGGGGGGACACCACCGAGAAGGCCCTCTCCCTCATGCCCACCAGTCGGGCCTGCGAAGGAGGTGGGAGCAAGAGCAGGGCCTCTCCAGATGATCGAAGAGATCGCGTGGGTTCGTACACAGAAATACGGTCACGCAGGTAGGCGGGTCCCAAACCATTCAGGGCTTTGTAGGTAAGAACCTGCACCTTGAATTGGGACCGGAAAATGAACGGCAGCCAGTGGAGCTCCTTAAACAGTGAGATTGACTGCTCCCTGTAAGTCGCTCCAGTTAGTAGCCTGGCTGCCACCCGCTGAACCAATTGAAATTTCCAAGCCGTCTTCAAGGGCAGCCCCACGTAGAGTGCATTATAGTAATCCAGTCTGGAAGTGACTAAGGCGTGGACCACCCTGGTCAGATCCGACTTCACGAGGTACGGTCGCAGCTAGCACACGAGTCTTAATTGTGCGGAGGCCCTCCCGGCCACCGCTGATGCCTGAGCTTCAAGTGTTAGCGATGAGTCTAGGACAGTGGTTCTCAGCTATGGGGTCCCCAGATGTTTTTGGCCTACAACTCCCAGAAATCCCAAGCCAGTTTATTAGCTGTTAGGATTCCTGGGAGTTGAAGCCCAAAAACATCTGGGGACCTCAAGTTGAGAACCACTGGTCTAGGAGGACATTTCTTCGGATGAGTAACGAACTCTTTTATGGAAAGTACAAAGAGGCTTCGTTCGGATGGTGTCCGCAATCCTTCCCCGAAAGGACTTCTGTTGGGGCTTCGTTTGGGAGCTGAAATGCCAGATAATTAGAAACACCCGGCAAACTCTCTTATTGCCATGAGGATGCGATTGTGTACAGTAACGAAGCAATTATTAATGAGCAGCAGCAAGGTTGTCATTAATTTCAGCTTTTAAGGATCAGGGAGTAAGGCACGGTAAATGCGGAAACGTGGAGTTGTTAGCCCTCCGTGTTTCCTTGCCTCCCAAGCTTGGGTGGAAACGGCAGTTTCCAAAATGCAACACATTTGCTTGGCATGTGTCAGCAGTTGTGGTTTCATGCACCATATTTCTGTTTGCACCGCTTTGGGGAATGTTTGAAGAGAGAAAGAGGGATGTCAGGATTTGTCTGTAAGCGTGTCTTCTTTCTCGTCGACCAATAGAAAGCAATGCTCTTTTTGGAGAACCTGGTTCGGCAATAACTTTGATCTATATAGAGATATCTTCTATCTATGCACATAAAAAAGTGAAAATATGTATGTGTGTGTGTGGTTGGGGTGTCTAGTTAAACACACAAGCTCCCGCCTCCACAAATAGCTAATCAGGAGACCCCCATGGGCCTCCCTCCAATGACATTACAGGTTATAGTGAGCACCATGAACATGTCCAAGACCCATGCCAATGTCTTCTACAAACACCACACTGCCCACCACCCAAATGAAGGCTTTCATACAGGGACCCTTTCGTCTTAGATTTGATGTGTTTCCTCCACCACAGACATCCCAGATTTCTGACTTTCTCCATTGGTGTGGAATTTGCATGACCCCGCCCAGTGGAGTTGATGGCATAGGAGCATCACTTCAATGCTGGTCGTTTTTGCTTCTCCCAGGACACTGACATTTGTCCGCCTGTCTTCCCAAGAAATTTGCAGGACTTTCTGGAGGGAACATTGATGGAATCGTTCCAGGAGTTGAGTGTGACATCTGTAGACAGTTGTATGATTCTACAAAGGTGTTTAGAGTGGCTTGTAGGTCTTCGGAATGTGCACAGCCTACATTATCATTTGCATATTGGAGTTCTATAATATGTTGTTGTAACCTTAGTTTTGGCTTTCAGTCTGCTAAGGTTAAATAGCTTACCATCTGTCGATGTTCAATGAGAGACCGAGCTTCTTGTATGTTTCAGCAAAGGTGTTTAGAGTAGCTTTTAGGTCTTCTGAATGTGCACAGACTACATTATCATTGGCATATTGGAGTTCTATAATATGTTCTTGTGACCTTGGTTTTGGCTTTCAATCTGCTAAGGTTAAATAGCTTACCATCTGTTGATGTTCAGTGAGAGACAGAGCTTCTTGTATGCTTCTGCAACGGTGTTTAGAGTGGCTTGTAGGTCTTTTGAATGTGCACAGACTACATTATCATTGGCGTATTGGAGTTCTATAACAGATGCTGTTGTGACTTTGGTCCAATAGATGATTTCCACTCTGGTGGAAAGCTTCTCATCAACAAGGTGCAGTATCATACCGATGAAGATGGAGAATAAGTTTCTCCAAAGGTGTTTAGAGTGGCTTGTAGGTCTTCTGAATGCACACAGACTATGTTATCATCAGCATATTGGAGTTCTATAACAGATGTTGTTGTGACCTTGGTCCAATAGATGATTTCCACTTTCCACCAACAAGGTGAAGCATCATAGCGATGAAGATGGAGAGTGAGTTTGGGGCAATAACACATCCCTGTTTGACAACTGATTCCACTTTAAATGGGTCACTTTGGGAGCAATTGCTGTCCAAAACTATTGTCATCATGGAGGAGCGGCAGAATGTTCACAAATGTGTTAGGGCACCTGATTTTTTTGGAGTGTGTTATTTGGTTTGTATCACAAATGGTCCTACATAACTTAATGGATCTGAATCAAACTTGTCACATATCCCAGGAAAGAAGGAAAATGAAGGAAAGAAAGAGGGAAGAAAGAGAAAGGAAAGAACAGAAAGAAAGGAGAGTGATGAAAGTGTATGAGTATAAAGAAAGAAACAAAGGAAAGAGGGAGGGAGAAGGTGTATGAAGGAAAGGGAGGAAGAGACATAAGGAAAATACCAACTTGGGCAATGTTGGGTGCATAAGCTAATTTGCTGATCTCCCAAATTCCACCTGTGAAAGGAGACATATAGATATTGCAAGCGGTTCGGCACCCCTTTGTGTCCCGACGCCAGCCAACCCGAGATTATTTATAATGCATCAAATATGTTTTTAAGCTGCCTCTTTCCCCATTAAGGGCAGCGCTTTTGGCATAATCGGGGAGGCCCTCTTTGCCGGAGGAAGATTGAAGGCGAAGGAGGGGGCCGAAGCTGGCACAAAGTGCCTCTCCGAGAAGGAAAGAGCCGAGCTGTCGGTCAGAGCCGCCGCACTTTTCAATTTATGGCCCCGGAGCCGTTCATTTCGAAAATGGCCTTGCTTTTCTCCCGGTGGCTGAGTGCAGGCCTAATGCAAGCGCCTTCAAATTAATAGCGGCTCACACCTTTCATTAGGATGATTAAATGGTGGCGGAGGGGGGGACCTTAAAAGCCTGAACGACGTGGGGAAGAAAGGAGGGAGGGAGGCCGATTTGCATGGGGATGAGCTGCAATGTCAGCCAAAGAAGATGGACTGTCAGACATCAGTGCATGAAAGCTCCCAAGGCCCTCATTTTGCAGATACGCTCTCCATTAATACCATTGTTTTCGGTACTTTTAGAACGTCCCGGTTTCTCTCTCCGCCTCCCACCTTCCTGTTTTCTCCTAAGCTGACTTCAGCTGCTGCAAACTGAGAGTGGATCTACACTGCCGTTTGAGACTGCGTTATAGACAAGTAGTTCCCAACCTTTTTTTGACCAAGGACCACTTTGACCATGGATCACACTCCAACATTAGTACCAAAAGGGTTACGAATCTGTTTTTGGTCAACTTTAGATTTGGTTTGGTTATTTGGGGTGCTGAATCAGAAAACTGCATTGGATAGACCACATCAGCTCTAGTTTCTGATACAGAATATATGCCATTTGTTTATCCACAGAAAACCATATTTAATAAGCCTCGGCACTATAAGAGGGTTTTGCGAGACTAGTCACTCTCGTTGCAACGGTGTAGTAATGGTGAGGCTGTGGACCAAGGCTTCCTCTTCATCCTGGAAAGAAGTGACAAGTGGAGTGCCACAAGCAGGGTTCTGTCCTTGGCCCGGTCCTATTCAACATCTTTATTAATGACTTAGATGAAGGGCTAGAAGGCAGGATCATCAAGTTTGCAGACGACGCCAAATTTGGAGGGAGAGCCAATACTCCAGAGGACAGGAGCAGGATTCAAAACGATCTTAACAGATTAGAGAGATGAATGGCCAAAACTAACAAAATGAAGTTCAACAGTGACAAATGCAAGAGACTCCACTTAGGCAGAAAAAACGAAATGCAAAGATACAGAATGAGGGACGAAGCCTGGCTCGAGAGCAGTACGTATGAAAAGACCTTGGAGTCCTCGTGGACAACAAGTTAAACATGAGCCAACAATATGATGTGGCAGCAAAAAAAGCCAATGGGATTTTGGCCTGCATCAATAGGAGCATAGTGTCTAGATCCAGGGAAGTCATGCTACCCCTCTATGGTTAGACCACACCTGGCATATTGTGTCCAATTCTGGGCACCACAGTTCAAGAGAGATATTGACAAGCTGGAATGTGTCCAGAGGAGAGCAACTAAAATGATCAAGGGTCTGGAGAACAAGCCCTATGAGGAGCGGCTTAAGGAGCTGGGCATGTTTTGCCTGAAGAAGAGAAGGCTGAGAGGAGATATGATAGCCATGTATAAATATGTGAGAGGAAGCCACAGGGAGGAGGGAGCAAGCTTGTTTTCTGCTTCCTTGGAGACTAGGACGCGGAACAATGGCTTCAAACTACAAGAGAGGAGATTCCATCTGAACATGAGGAAGAACTTCCTGACTGTGAGAGCCGTTCAGCAGTGGAACTCTCTGCCCCGGAGTGTGGTGGAGGCTCCTTCTTTGGAAGCGTTTAAGCAGAGGCTGGATGGCCATCTGTCAGGGGTGATTTGAATGCAATATTCCTGCTTCTTGGCAGAATGGGGTTGAACTGGATGGCCCATGAGATCTTTTCCAACTCTTTGATTCTATGATTCTATGAATGCTTCTGCAATATGGCCAGACAGCCCGGAAAATTCACAGCAACCTAGTGTTTCCGGTCATGAAAGCCTTCAACAACTCATTGTGTTAGTTTTGATCCAACTCTCCAATCTATTAAGGCCCTTTCAGAGTTCAATTTGGTCTCATCCCCAAGTTTGTAAATAATTTGGGCATCATCAAACTTTGGGGTTCAACTTTGCGCACACACGAGGCCATCGATGCAGGAGTAAATCCCAGATGCAAAAATGACAGATCCTTTCAAGTCATGGCTACAGTTCCCATGGGTCGGGACCCACCACCCCATAAGCTATGTATTTAACTCCATGGCTTGCCGTGCCACCGTTCGCAAAGTTTAACATCTGCTCGCTCTTTTCGCCTGCCTTCCGCCTTGGGCCACAAACCAACGGATGTCCCGGAGCAAACTTTGGCCTTTTTGGGTTCGAGCCGCCGCCGTCGCCACGAAAGACAAGCCATGACACATCACATCATGTTAGGAGTGGCGCCGATTTGATGCCACCCGATGTGACAGGCCCGGAAAGCATTGGGGAAATGAAAGGAGGCTCCGACATCCTTCGGCTCGGTTGGAGCACTCACTCTTCGGATGTTTTGCAAAAGGAAACGTCTTTACCTGGAGTCCCTTGACAACATCAAACAGCTACAAGGGAAGGAGGAGAAATCATCTGTTGCTTCTGCTGTTGGGATTTTGTATTATTTACCTCTTACAACTCTTGACGGTGCAAGAAAACAGAAACAATGCAGGTTAGACCAAACATCCAACTCTGATTCTGTTTGAGTTGTCATGGATTGTTGCTGGGGAATACAAGGATTGCCAGTTTTATGGCACCAGAGCTTGTCTGGACACTAAGCAGGGCCAGCCCCGGATAGAACTTGGATGGGAGTCCATCAAGGAACAACATGTGTTTGAAGGGACTCCCAAAACCACCTCTTGGGTATTTCTAGTCTAAGGAAATCCTATGGAATTTTTGGGGTCGCCATTCATTTGTAGACGACTTGAAGGCACCAGATCCTATCTCATTTGGAAGCTAAGCAGGGCCAACCTTGGATAGGATGGGAGTCCAGCAAAGGAACACCGAGGCTACAATAAGGAACAATGGCTAAAAACTACAGGAAAAGTGAACTTGGATGGAAGTCCACCAAGGAACATGTGTTTGAAGGGACTCCCCAAACCACCGCTTGGGTATATCTGGTTTAAGGAAATCCTGTGGAATTTGTGGGGTCGCCATACATCTGTAGGTGACTTGAAGGCACCAGATCCTATCTTATTTGGAAGCTAAGCAGGGCCAGCCTTGGATAGGACTTGGGCGGGAGTCCACCAAGGAATACCATGCTTTTGTTTGAAGGGACTCCCCAAACAATGTCTTGAGTATTTCTAGTCTAAGGAAATCCTATGGAATTTGTGGGGTCGCCATACATCTGTCGGCGACTTGAATGCACCAGATCCTATCTCATTTGGAAATTAAGCAGGACCAACCTTGGATAGAACTTGGATGGGACTCCACCAAGGAACAAAATGTGTTTGAAGGGACTCCCAAAACCACCAATTGGGTATTTCTAGTCTAAGGAAATCCTATGGAATTTTTGGGGTCGCCATACATTTGTAGACGACATGAAGGCACCAGATCCTATCTCATTTGGAAGCTAAGCAGGGCCAACCTTGGATAGGATGGGAGTCCACCAAGGAACACCGAGGCTACAATGAGGAACAATGGCTACAAACTACAGGAAAAGTGAACTTGGATGGGAGTCTACCAAGGAATACCGAGACTAGGACGTGGAACAATGGGTTCAAACTACAGGAAAAGTGATCCACCTGAACATTAGAAAGAACTTCCTGACTGTGAGAGCTGTTCATCAGTGGAACTATCTTCCTTGGAGTGTGGTGGAGACTCATTCTTGGGCAGCTTCTAAACAGAGGTTGAATGGCCATCTTTTGGGGGTGCTTTGAATGTGATTTTCTTGCTTCTTGGCAGAATGGGGTTGGACTGGATGGCCCACGAGGTCTCTTCCAACTCTATGATTCTATGAATGCCTTCACTTGGGTGGTGGGCACTCAAGTGGGCACTAACCAAGGACTTGGATCTGAGGCTGGCACCGAATACAAGAGGAAGTGGCTGGTCAAAACAACTCTTTGCCTAGGAAATGTCCATTAAACATTGTTAACAACTATCTTTTTCCTGAGTTGGACTTCAACTCCCACCATTCCTAACAGCCGGAACTCCGGGAGTTGTAGTTTCACCAAGCCTTTTAGCCTTTTCACCTGAACTACAGTGTATAGGATTTCGTAGTATTGAGCCAGGGCAGTTCAAGGGTCAAGCTGTGTTATGTACTTTCATAGTGTCCACATAGAGAGGGCATTTCCAAGGCGTCCCTCTCGCCCAGTGCCTCCCAGTCTCCTCCAGGTTGCTGCGCATTGCTCAGAGCCACCTGCACAATGGAGGAGAGAGGCGCTTCCTTGCAAGCGCGGCGGTTCTGTCCTTCCCGGGTTGTGTTTAATGATTCCTGACGTCTCGTCAGCCATATTGCGAAGTTCTTCCCCGGCAAGAGAGGAACAGATTGTCTCCCTGACAGCCGAGGGGGAAGGGAGCGGAGAGGGAAATGGCACCACGTCCCCAAAGACGGGTTGTTTGCAACTTCCCTTTCCATTCAGGCTCCCATTTGTTCCTGCGTTCATTTATTCTCCCAATTTGGGAATGAAAGCTAGATGCAAGGGATGCATCCACACGGGTGAATCAGTGAATCGATGCAGGTTGGCACCACTTGATGTGCCACGGCTCAGTGCTACGGAATACCGAGAGATGTAGTTTGAACAAGGCCTTTTAATCCTGCAAAGATGACCATAAAAATGGATTGTTTTTGTGGGGTTTTGTTTGGGTCTCTGACCCTTTGGAAAGGCCCAGGAATGGATGGATAGAAGCAATGATGCTCCTCTAAGCTTTGCCTTTGTTCTGAAAATAGTCCAGAGAAAGAGAAAAAGGCTCCGCTTCCCGGACTTTGCTTGCCACCTTGAGGCCAAGGGAAGAAAACCAGCCATATGATTCCTATATAGTACTTTAAATGCCTTGGCTGCAACTGTGCAGCCCTGGGAGATGTAGTTTGCAGAGACATCAATGCTATCCAGCAGAGAATTCTAAATACATCCCTGCAATTCTACTAATCTATATAAATAAAAATGTAATGTTCGTTTGTGGGATTGACATAACTCAAAAACCACTGGACGAATTGACACCAAATTTGGACACAAGACACCTAACAACCCAATGTATGTCCTTCACTAAATTGATTTTGTCATTTGGGAGTTGCTGTTGCTGGGATTTATAGTTCACCTACAATCGAAGAGCATTCTGAACCCCACCAACGATGGAATTGAACCAAACTTGGTACACAGTTGCCCCATGACCAACAGAAAATGCAGGAAGGGTTTGGTGGGCAGTGTCCTTTGGTTTTGGAGTTGTCGTTCACCTACATCCAGAGAGCACTGTGGACTCAAACAATGATGGATCTGGACCAAACTACACAAATACTCAATATGCCCAAATGTGAACACTGGTGGAGTTCGAGGAAAATCGAATCTTGACATTTGGGAGTTGTAGTTGCTGGGATTTGTAGTTCACCTACAATCACAGAGCATTCCTAACCCCACCAACGATAGAATTGGGCCAAAACTCCCACACAGAACAGCCATGTGGGCCACAGCAACGCGTAGCAGGGGACGGCTAGTCTATATAAATAAAAATGTAATGTTCGTTTGTGGGATTAACATAACTAAAAAATCACTGGACAAATTGACACCAAATTTGGACACAAGACATGTAATAATCCAAGGAGTGACTGGACGAATTTGGACACTATATCCCTAACAAACCAATGAGTGACCATTACTCATAAAACAGCGGAAAGGACTTTAAACCCCAAAAAATCTAAATGATGAAAATCTAAATGATGATACAGAAAAAAAGGGAAGGAAGAGGGAGGGAAGGAAGGGGAGAAAGGAAGGAAGGGAGGAAGGAAGAGAAAGAGGGAGGGGAAGAAGGAAGGAAAGAGAAGGAAGCATGGAAGTAAAGATCGAAGGAAGGGAAGAGGTAGAGAAGGAAGAAAGGAGAGAAAGCAGAAGGAAAAGAAAGTAAGAAGGAAGGACAAGGAAAGGAAAAAGAAAAGGAAGGAAAGAAAGAAAGAGAGCGAAGGAAGGAGGGAAAGAAGGAGAGAAAAAGGGAGGGAAGGAAAGAAGGAAAAAGAGAAGGGAGGATGGAAGCAAAAAGCGAAGGAAGGAAAGAGGTAGAGAAGAAAGAAAGAGAAGAGGGAGGGAAGGAAAGAGAAGGAAGGATGGAAGCAAAAAGCAATGGAAGGAAGGAAAGAGGGAGAGAATGAAGAAAGGAAGGAAAGTAGAAGGAAAAGAAGAGGAGGGAGGAAGGAAAGAGGTAGAGAAGGAAGGAAGGAGAGAAGGGAAGAAGAAAAGGGGGAAGAGGGAGAGAAGGTTGGCCACAGCAACGCGTGGCGGGCACAGCTAGTCTATATAAATAAAAATGTAATGTTCGTTTGTGGGATTAACAGAACTCAAAAACCACTGGACGAATTGACACCAAATTTGGACACAAGACATGTAATAATCCAAGGAGAGACCATCACTAAAAAAAAAATGATTTTGTCATTTGGGAGTTGTAGTTGCTGGGATTTATAGTTCACCTACAATCAAATGATATTCTGAGCTTGACCAACGATGGAATTGAACCAAACTTGGCACACAGGAATTCTATGTGCCAATTTTGGGTATTTGTACAAAATTTGGTCCAGTGAATGAAAATACATCCTGCATATCAGATACGAGGGTTGAATGAAAAGTAATGCCTCCACCTTCGTAACTCCTCAACAGATGGCAGTACTGGTATGTGGCAGGTACTAGCTTGTTCAGTAGACTCTCCTCTACAGTTCCAGGGGGGAAACCTTTACCTTTACCTGAACAGAAGGTAGACTGATGGTTGGGAACTCACCCCAACCCGGGCTTGAACTGTTGACATTTTGAGTGGCAAGATTTTCTGCAGCTGGTGGTTTAACCTGCGGTACTAAAGACTGGGAGAGGAAGAAGGAAGAGGTCAGAATTCAGTTCTAGAGTTTTCATTTTGACCCAACACAAAGACTGAATACTGCCATCCGTCCATCACCCTCCAAGAAGAGATCTACGCTCATCTGCTAAAATCATCCTTATCGGAAATCTTTCTTTTTCATTTTGCTTCTTTTTGGGGTTGAGAGACGCACGCCATCTCCGAATCAAGCACATTGGAGACATCCAACACACACAAAGTCAGCTTTCCGTGCCTGATCGTTTTCCCCCCTCCACAAAACATTATTATTTGCCAAGAAGAGTTAAATCTCTCTCCGAAGTGATGGGCTCACCCCCCGCCGGGTAGCAGACGGCACCCCCTTGCCCTTCCTGATTGGCATTGCGTTGCCCCCAGGTTTCGTGAAAAGAATAAAACCCTCTCCAAATGAAGATATAATCCAATTACGGCACTTGGAACAACATGGGGAGCTATTTGGCGCTAATGGGACTCAGCGCGTTTCCCCTTTGGCAACCCTCTTTTTTTCTCTCTCTGGTTTTCTGCTCCTCCTTTTCCTTTGCCTTTTCTTCCATGACCTGTTCCATGAGAGAAAGAAGGAGGAGGAGGAGAGGAGAAAGTTTGACTCTAGTCTACTTGACCGCCTGTGTAGGATTTCCGCCTCTGTCTGCAAGAAGTTCCTTCCAAGTTGTGAGGTCAGGAGAGGCCCACTCTGGAGACAGATGCTCTCGTGTCAGGAGCCTTTCGAGCCTTCTTCCAAGAGATCTCACACTCTTCCCCACCTTCGCTCTTTCCCTCTGCAACCAGGTCAAGCTATAGCCTCAGGGACTCGACATCTGATGTCCACAGTTGGCAACAGAGACAGCTGCTGCTCACACTGGATTATTGCAGAGGGAAGGAGCCCCCCGTTTTGTCTGGCGTTCCTTCCTGTCAACAAGACAGGTTCAGGGGGAGAGAGGGAAACCGGTGTAGACAATAATCCCCAATGACAGGTTTCAACAAGGTCACGGCCCTGGCGTGGTGGCAAAGTTTGAAGCCCAAATATGACCATGGCATGCCTTGGATTCCAAAGGATTGGCTTCAGATGGACATTGGCATCTTTCTCTTACCCCCCCCCCCCCCAAGGGATATAGGATTGAGCAGTTTTGCGGCATCTGTATTCTCCTGGGGTTGCTCTGAGATTACTGCACAGGTGCATCCCTTGCAAAGTGGTAGAGGGACTGATGCATCATGGCTTAAATGCACCAATGTGCATCGGTTTGTGTCCAGACACTGGATCAGATGTGCTAGACCATAACGGGAGGACTCAATGAGTATCACAAGACACCAAGGTGTCTCCGAAGACTTCAATGAGCATTGGAAGATTCCAATACAAATCACAAGTGTCCAATGAGCATCAAAAGAACCCAGTGCAAATCACAAGTGTTCAATGTTCACCAGAAGACCCCAGTGCAAATCACAAATGTCCAATGTGCATCAGAAGACCCAGTGCAAATCACAAGTGTCCAATGTGCATCAGAAGACCCAGTGCAAATCACAAGTGTCCAATGAGCACCAGAAGACCCCAGTGCAAATCACAAGTGTCCAATAAGTATCAAAAGAACCCAATGCAAATCACAAGTGTCCAATGTGCTCCAGAAGACCCCAATGCAAATCACAAGTGTCCAATGTGCACCAGAAGACCCCACTGCAAATCACAAATGTCCAATGAGCATCAGAAGACCCCACTGCAAATCACAAATGTCCAATGAGCATCAAAAGAACCCAGTGCAAATCACAAGTGTCCAATGTGCACCAGAAGACCCCAGTGCAAATCACAAGTGTCCGGTGAGCGTCAGGAGACCCAGTGCAAATCACAAATGTCCAATGAGCATCAGAAGACCTCAGTGCAAATCACAAGTGTCCAAAGTGCACCAGAAGACCCCAGTGCAAATCACAAGTGTCCAATGAGTATCAAAAGAACCCAATGCAAATCACAAGTGTCCAATGTGCACCAGAAGACCCCACTGCAAATCACAAATGTCCAGTGAGCATCAGAAGACCCAACTGCAAATCACAAATGTCCAATGAGCATCAAAAGAACCCAGTGCAAATCACAAGTGTCCAATGAGTATCAAAAGAACCCAATGCAAATCACAAGTGTCCAATGTGCACCAGAAGATCCTAGTGCAAATCACAAGTGTCCAATGAGTATCAGAAGACCCTGGACAAATCACAAGTGTCCAATGTGCACCAGAAGACTCCAGTGCAAATCACAAGTGTCCAATGAACATCAGAAGACCCCAGTGCAAATCACAAGTGTCCAATGAGCATCAAAAGAACCCAGTGCAAATCACAAGTGTCCAATGTGCACCGGAAGACCCCAATGGACATCAGAAGTGTCCAGCGAGCAACTGAAGATCCCAGTGTAAATCAGAAGTGTCCAATGTGCATCAGAAGTGTCCAGTGAGCATCAGAAGATCCCAATGCAAATCAGAGGTATCCAATGGGCATGAGAAGACCCCGGTGGACATCAGTAGTGTCCTGTGAGCACCAGAAGATCCCAATGTAAATCAGAAGTGTCCAATGTGAATCAAAGACCTCAGTGGTCTTTTGATTCACATTGGACACTTCTGATTTACATTCACTTCTGATTCAATGGATATAGGAATAACTGAAATTGAAGAGGGCTGAGAGGCACTGTATCGGACTTTCCCTCCTGGTATCCAAATATGTGGGACATGCATTTGATCGAGACACCAGGGCTTCAAAACCCCTCCAAGGTGACCTCCCGGCCTAGGCCTTTTGAACGTCTCCGCTCTGGCTAAGCAAGCCTTGGCTTCTTGGTTCAGTGATTCCTCACCAAGGCATTACCGGCTCAGTTGAGCCATTTCGGAAATTGTTACAAGGCCAGGAGTTTAAAAAGCAAGTGTTCTCCGGACGCCCAGGCCATCGCTGGACACTAACAGCCGACGCAATGGCTTGTATGGCGCAGGGAAGCAGCTTGGCGCAAGGACGGCGAGCAGGTTGAACGGCCGGCTTTTATGGCGATGGCTCTGCCGGGGATGCGAGGAGCAGACAGTGGCTTCATTAGAGTCCATTTTCTTTTGGCTCAGGCTCTTGGCCGGCGAGAGCTTTGTCGGTGCCAAGCATAGTTAAGGCAGGAAAGAGCTGGAGCAAAGGCCCTTTCGGCCAAGTATGCATTGAGTTTGATGCTCAGAGTGCATCTCTTCTTGCGCCCTTGGCAAAGGAACTAGCAAAGCTGGAAAGCCGTTTCCCAAAACTTCTTCGAGCCAAATCATACAAGGCACGGGAGATTGGTGAAGTCCATAAAAACCTCCTTAAGAGCCAGTCTGATTCGTTGTTAATGAGAAGGAGGGAAGTCCAGCTTGAGAAAGCGTAACTCCATTCCTTCGCACTTTTTTGGACGCAGCCTCGTTGACCTGGAAAATGCCTGGCCGACTCCAATGCGATGGCAGGAGAGGAGCAAGCCTGCAAATCAGAGATGACAGCGGATCGGAGGCCAATATGGTGACCAGCTGTCTCTTCTTCTTCTTCGTGGGAAGAGGAGGGCACCCACCTCGGGACAGATCCAGACCAAAGAGGCGGAAAGGGAGAAGAACGTGGAAAGGCTGGTGTGGGTGAAAAGGGGTCAGATTATTTCCTTTTCTTGGGTTTCGCCTATAGAATCATAGAGTTGGAAGAGACCTCATGGGCCATCCAGTCCAACCCCATCCTGCCAAGAAGCAGGATAATCGTATTCAAAGCACCCCCAACAGAGGCCATCCAGCTTCTGTTTCAAAGCCTCCAAAGAAGGAGTCTCTACCACACTCTGGGGCAGAGAGTTCCACTACTGAACAGCTCTCACAGTCAGGAAGTTCTTCCTAATGTTCAGGTAGAATCTCTTTTCCTGTTGTTTGTAGCCATTGTTCCTCATCGTAGCCTCGGTGTTCGTTGGTCGACTCCCATCCTATCCAGAACTGGTTCTACTTAGCTTCCAAATGAGATAGGATCTGGTGCCTTCAAGCCATCTACAGATGTATGGCATGGTGTTCCTTGGTGGACTCCTGCCCAAGTCCTATCCAGAACTTGTCCTACTTAGCTTCCAAATGTGATAGGATCTGGTGCTTTCGAGTTGCCTACAGATGTAGGCAACTTAGATCAGAAATGCCCAAGAGATGGTTTTGGGAGTCCCTTCAAACGCATTTTGTTCCTTGGTGGACTCCCATCCAAGGTTGGCCCTGCTTAGCTTCCAAATGAGATAGGATCTGGTGCCTTCAAGCCATCTACAGATGTATGGCGACCCCAAAAATTCCATAGGACTTGCTTAAACCAGATATACCCAAGAGGTGGTTTTGAGAGTCTCCTCAAATAAAGCATGGTGTTCATTGGTGGACTCCTGCCCAAGTCCTATCCAGAACTGGTCCTACTTAGCTTCCAAATGAGATAGGATCTGGTGCCTTCACGCAGTCTACAGAATTATGGCAACCCCAAAAATTCTATAGGATTTCCTTAAACTAGATATACCCAAGAGTTGGTTTTGGGAGTCTCTTCAAATAAAGCATGGTGTTCCTTGGTGGACTCCTGCCCAAGTCCTATCCAAGGTTGGCCCTGCTTATCTTCCAAAGGAGATAGGATCTGGTGTCTTTAAGCCGTCTACAGATGTATGGCAACCCCAAAAATTCCATAGGATTTCATTAAACCAGATATACCCAAGAGGTGGTTTTGGGAGTCTCTTCAAACACATGTTCCTTGGTGGACTCCCATCCAAGTTCACTTTTCCTGTAGTTTGTAGCCATTGTTCCGCATCCTAGTCTCGCTGTTCCTTGGAGGACTCCCATCCTATCCAAGGTTGGCCCTGCTTAGCTTCTAAAAGAGATAGGATCTGGTGCCTTCAAGTTGTCTACAAATGTATGGCGACCCCAAAAATTCCATAGGATTTCCTTAAACCAGATATACCTAAGAGGTGGTTTTGAGAGTCTCTTCAAACACATGTTGTTCCTTGGTGGACTCCCATCCTATACAAGGTTGGCCCTGCTTAGCTTCCAAATGAGATAGGATTCGGTGCCTTCAAGCCATCTACAGATGTATGGCGACCCCAAAAATTCCATAGGATTTCATTAAACCAGATGTACCCAAGAGGTGGTTTTGGGAGTCTCTTCAAATAAAGCATGGTGTTCCTTGGTGAACTCCTGCCCAAGTTCTATCTAGAAGTGGTCCTCCTTAGCTTCCAAATGAGATAGGATCTGGTGCCTTCAAGTTGCCTACAGATGTATGGCGACCCCACAAATTCTATAGAATTTCCTTAGATCAGGAATACCCAAGAGAAGTTTTGGTTTTTGGAGTCCCTTCAAATGCATGTTGCTCCTTGGTGGACTCCCATCCAAGTTCACTTTTCCTGTAGTTTGAAACCATTGTTCCATCACATCCTAGTCTCCAGGGTAGCAGAAAACAAGCCTATTCCCTCCACCCTATGACTTCCCCTCACATATTTATACATGGCCATCATGTCTCCTCTCAGCCTTCTCTTCTGAAGACTAAGCATGCCCAGCTCTTTAAGCTGTTCCTCATAGGGTTTGTTCTCCAGACCCTTGATCATTTTGGTCACCTTCCTCTGGACACATTCCAACTTGTCAACATCTCCCTTCAATTGTGTTGCCCAAAATTGGACACAGTATTCCAGATGTTGTCTAACCAAGGTGTAATAGAGCATGGGGAGCATGACTTCCCTAGATCTAGACACTAGGCTCCTATTGATCCCATTGGGTTTTTTTGCTGTTGCATGACATTGTTGGCTCACGTTTAATTTGTTGTCCACGAGGACTCCAAGATCTTTTTCACATGTACTGCTCTCGAACCAGGCATCCCCCTTTTCATATTTTCTGCCTAAGTGGAGTGCCTAAGTGGAAAAAAAAACACCAAAGTCAACCCCACTGATTTAGTGGGTCCACCCAAGTCTTTATCTTGGGGCCAGAAACTCAGTGCTCCAAACCCACGGATGAGCCGTCGACAAGTTACTTTCCTGAAGGCTCTCAGAGCAGCTGGCCTGTATTGCATTTCCCTTCCTCGCTTGACAGGCGGGCAATGCAGGTGGTTTTCTGCATGACTTGTGATCATCGGGACTTCTAATGAATCCGACGGCTGCTCTGCCCGGCGTCATCCAATCGGGAAAGCTTGCACCAAGCAGGCTGGCACAGGAATTATTAATGTTCTGGAGAGCGGACAGCCGGTTGGGTGGGTTCGCCGAGGGGGAGAGGGCGCAGCAAGTGAAGGTATGGTTACCATGCGCTGCAATGGAAAACTGAAAAGCTGGTTAGCAGCCTTGCAAGCTGGCCTTTGCTTTGGTGGGCAAGGTCGCTGGGAGGCATGGCGGGCAAAGGAAGAGGAAAGCATGCAAGGCCTCGCCATGTCTAGCATAACATGGAATGTTATGTTCATAATATCCTGGTATGATTTAGGAAAAAATGGTCAGGTATGTATATGATCATGGGGAGGGGCAATACTACGCCGTGTCCTCCACAAATGCCCAACACCCATGGAAACACCATTCCATCCAAGATTTTATGTGTTTCCTCCACCACAGACATTCCAGTGTTTCTTACTCTCTCCATTGGTGTTGAATTTTGCATTTGCTGGGCCTTTTCTTGCCCTGGTGAAGGGAGTTGGACTGAATGGCCTTGAGGCAGCATTTCTCAACCTGGGGGTCGGGATCCCGGGGGGGGGGGGTCATGAGGGGGTGTCAGAAGAGTCACCAAAGACCACCAGAAAACACAATATTGTCTGTTGGTCCTGTGGGTTCTGTGTGAGAAGTTTGGCCCAATTCTGTCGTTGACGGGGTTCAGAATACTCTTTCATTGTAGGTGAACTATAAATCTCAGTATCTACAACTACCAAATGTCAAGGTCTATTTACCCCCAAATTCCATCTGTGTTCATATGTGGGCCCATGGAGTATTTGTGCCAGGTTTGGTCCAGATCCTTCATTGTTTGAGTCCACAGTACTTTCTGGATGTTGGTGAACTACAACTCCCAAATTCAAGGTCAATGCCCACCAAACCCTTCTAGTGTTTTCTGCTGGTCATGGGAGTTCAGTGTGCCAAGTTTGGTTCAATTGCATCATTGGTGCAGTTCAGAATGCCCTTTGATTGTAGGTGAACTATCAATCCCAGCAACTACAACTCCCAAATGACAAAATCATTGTTTTTGAGTGATGGTCACTCCTTGGGTTAGTAGGCATCTTGTGACTGTATTTGGCAGCAATTCATCCAGCGGATTTTGAGTTTATGATGTCACTCAAAATGAACAGAACATTTATATATATATATAGATCAGTGGAATTTCATGGACCTCACAACCTCTGAGGATGCTTGCCATAGATGCAGGTGAAATGTCAGAAGAGAATGCTTCTAGAACATGGCCATGTAGCCCAAAAAACCTTCAACAATCATTGTATGGTGGCAAAATTCAACTATGGTCAATCTCTTTTACAGGGATGGAACTTCTCAATACGTTGCCAGCTCAGCTCATGTAAGTAGACCTTGGATCACTCCTGATTTTGAAGGGAGAGAGTGCATTCACGTACGGCAATCTGTATGTCCAAAAACGGCCCTCGGACCCAGCGTGCTTCCCCATCCCCTTAATCGAGCCAATTAATCCATCAACAAGTTGCCACCCTGATCATTATCCTTTTTATTTATGGCCTGCCTTGGGTGCAGAAGGCCCCATTGTTCCTTCCTCCTCGGCGTCATTATCTCAGCCACATTTTTTAATTCCCCATTGCAAGTCCTTTCAATTAGCCGAGCGCAAATATACCCGGCTGGCTTGATGTGTTCATTAGCAAACGAAGCTCGAGTGACGGCTTCAAGGTTCTCCAAGGTGGTGGTAAGGAGAACTTGAGGAAATAACTGGGACCGATGGTGGACGACGAGTCCGATCCAAAGTGAGTGCAAAGTTTTCTCTTCTCTTAAATCCAGATGGTGAGAATGGTCGGATTTCGAGGAAATTTGTGGGTTGTGTACAAGAACCTCCTTAGCAGCTTCAGGAGGTTTTGTGCCCTCAACGAATGTGCAGAGTTGACATTAGTGTGACTACAGTCGGGATGCTTTGTGTTGATATGTGCACACAAAGACACTTTGGAGACGCAAGACAGAGAGTGAGGGTGTGTGTTCAGGCTAAAATCCGGAGCCGTCGCCGTCCGGCCATCTGCCTAGGTGGAATTGCAAGAGCTCAGCATTTGCGGGAGACTCTAGAGACGGCTCCGGAGGCACTTTGCTCCTCATGACTAATGTGCCGAGGCCGACTTTAGAAGGCCAGGGCACTCCCCAGGGCGCCTTTCCCCAAACTTACGAATGCTGAGCCACATATTTTCCTTCTCGTCCTTTTTTTGGTTCGAAAAAGCAAACGTGACGGAAAGCTTGGGAACCGAAGAATTCACCCGTTTCCAAAACAAGCACCAATAAACAGGCCAAACGTGAGACACATGTTCCATGTACATCCATATGAGTATATTTTGATCCTTAGTTAATAGTTTGATTCCAAAATGACATGTTTTCTCTGCCGGATTGTTGTGTTTATGTGCCTCCAAGTCCTTTCCGACCGACGGCGACTCTATTGCCTTCCTTTGAGGCTGAGAAAGTGTGACTTATTGAAAGTCACTCCGTGGGTTTCCGAAGCTGAACAAAGAATCGAACCCTGGTCTCCGGAGTCATAGAATCCTAGAGTTGGAAGAGACCTTGTGGATCATCCAGTCCAACCCCCTGCCAAGGAGCAGGAACATTGCATTCAAAGCACCCCCAACAGATGGCCATCCAGTCTCTGTTTAAAAGTGTCATAGTCCAACATGAATTTTCTAGCATTCAGCAGCTATGGAAGCTTATGCTAGAAACCTCCTACTCAGGGCCCTTCCGCACAGTCATATAATCCAGAATATCAAGGCAGAAAATCACACAATATCTGCTTTGAACTGAGTTATCTGAGTCCACACTCTGATAATGTGGGGTTTTCTGACTTGATATTCTAGGGTATAGGGCTGTGTGGAAGGGCCCTCGGTTGATTACAAAGTTTTAGGAAATGTCAGACGGTGCTTATTGTAAGTCAGAGCACAGTCCAGAGTGACTCCCAGGTATTTGGGTGTTCAACCACTTCAAAGCTTCCTGCTTGAGCGGTGATGGCACGATTGTCAGCATAGATTAAACTCTCTGTCCCTTTTGGAAGTGGCCGCTCATTTGTGTAAATGCTGAACATTGATGTTGCATGCTTCAGAGAGCTTCTGTTCAACCATTTCAAAGCTCCCTGCTTGGGTGGTGATAGCACGATCATCAGCATAGATGAAACTCTGAAGTAAAGATTAAGTACTTTGGCCACATAATAGGCAGTAAGAGCACCTAAAGCTTCAGAGAACTTCTGTTCAACCATTTCAGAGCTCCCTGCTGGAGTGGTGATGGCACGATCGTCAGCATAGATGAAACTCTTTCTCCCTTTTGGAAGTGGCCGATCATTTGTGTAAATGCTGAACATTGATGGAGCAAGCTTCGAAGAACTTCTGTTCAACCACTTCAAAGCTCCCTGCTTGGGCGGTGATGGCACGATCGTCAGCATAGATGAAACTCTCTGTCCCTTCTGGCAGTGGCTGATCATTTGTGTAAATGCTGAACATTGATGGAGCAAGCTTCGGAGAGCTTCTGTTCAACCATTTCAAAGCTCCCTGCTTGAGCTGTGATGGCACGATCGTCAGCGTAAATTAAACTCTCCATCCCTTCTGGCAGTGGCTGATCATTTGTGTAAATGCTGAACTTTGATGGTGCATGCTTCGGAGAGTTTCTGTTCAACCACTTCAAAGCTCCCTGCTTGAGTGGTGATGGCACGATCGTCAGCATAGATGAAACTCTCTCTGTCCCTCTGGCAGTGGCTGATCATTTGTGTAAATGCTGAACATTGATGGAGCAAGCTTTGGAGAGCTTCTGTTCAACCATTTCGAAGCTCCCTGCTTGAGCGGTGATGGCACGATCATCAGCATAGATAAAATGCTCTGTCCCTTCTGACAGCAGCCGATCATTTGTGTAAATGCTGAACATAGATGGCGCATGCTTCAGAGAGCTTCTGTTCAACCATTTCAAAGCTCCCTGCTGGAGTGGTGATGGCACAATCGTCAGCATAGATGAATCTCTCTGTCCCTTCTGGCAGTGACCGATCATTTGTGTAAATGCTGAACATTGATGGAGCAAGCTTTGGAGAGCTTCTGTTCAACCATTTTGAAGCTCCCTGCTTGAGCGGTGATGGCACAATCGTCAGCATAGATGAAACTCTCTGTCCCTTCTGGCAGTGGTTGATCATTTGTGTAAATGCTGAACATTGCTTCCCTGAGGCAAGCTATTCTTCTATCTTTGCCATCTGCTTCTCAAAAAAATAGTTTTACCTGAACCACCTTGACTTAATGCTTTGGAATCCTGGGAATTGTAGTTTGCCGAGCCATTTGGAAGCTCTCTTTGGTGTCTGCCGGTTAAGCAACGGCCAGTCCACCTAATAGTAGATTTGTGGGCCTTTTTTCAGTTTCAGCACGACAACCTTTTGTGCATCTTGAGTGTGTCCCCCAATGTACCCTTTCCCTTCAGAAGCAACCTGCCTTCTCAAATTGACCTCCAGCAAATGCAATTTGCAACGGCTCTCTCACGCCATCTACCGTCTGCGCTCGACTAGGAATATTCACACCATTGGCCTTAAAGGAAACAATTCCTCAAACCTGGAAAGACAGGCCTTGCTTTCCTCACGTTGTGGTGACCCTCAACCATCACATTATTTTCATTGCTACTTCATATCTGTAGTTTGGCCACCGTTATGAATCGTGGTGTAAATATTTGATATGCAGGTTGTATTTTCATTCACTGGTTTGGGGGGGGGGGGCGGATTGATTTTGTCATTTGGGAGTTGTAGTAGCTGGGATTTATAGTTCACCTTCAATCAAAGAGCATTCCGAACTCCACCAATGATGGAATTGAACCAAACTTGGCACACAGAACCCCCACGACCAACAGAAAATACTGGAAGGGTTTGGTGGACATTGACCGTGAGTTTGAGAGTTGTAGTTCACCTACATCCAGAGAGCACTGTGGACTCTTATAGTGATGGATCTGGACCAAACTTGGCACAAATATTCCATATGCCCAAATGTGAACACTGGTGGAGTTTGGGAAGAATAAACCTTGACATTTGGGAGTTGTAGTTTCTGGGATTTATAGTTCACCAACAATCAAAGAGCATTCTGAACCCCACCAATAATATAATTACTGTGTTTTCTGATGGTCTTTGGTGACTCCTCTGACCTCCCAGGGGTCCCAATCCGCAGGTTGAGAAATGCTGACCTAAGGAATATTTCATGGGGTACATAATATTTCTGTTTCTGTTGTTGTTAGATATTTAGCAATGCTAGAAACTCGAGAACCTGAGGAATATTTCTGTTTCTGTTGTTGTTGTTGTTGTTGTTGTGAAGTCGATAGGGACTTTAGAAGGGTCTACCTCAGGAGGAGAGACCCTGCGGCCCCACCAAAGAGGGATCGCTACGTTGGTGAGCAAAGAGAAGCCTAATTTTAAGAAATTTATTTCCCCTAAGTTCCCAAAAATAATCTCACCAAAGATGAAGAAAGCACCACCGAGATGATTTATTAGCGATTCAGCTGAAAAGGATGCAAAGTGGCAATCATTCGCCAAGCTAAGCATACATGTATACAAATAAATGCCATTTTTATAGAAAAAACAGAGTGTGGGGTTTGAATCTCCCACCCCCTGCCCCCCGATCCGCCCGCCTGGCTTGAAGGTGATTGGCTGGTGCCTCAACAGCTGGGAGGAGGCTTGTCTGCCCCTCGAATGCCTGGGCCAATCACAGGGCTTCTGCCGCCTTGGCGCGTCGATGAATCAGGAGGGAGGGAGGTGGGACAAGGGAAT